>NC_141991.1:2201358-2251314 GCF_049901715.1 Pseudonaja textilis
GATTTGGACTGGCTGGGTAGAACCGATCGTTACGATTCTCTGAAGTTTGGAGAACCGGTAAATCAGGCCTCTGGCTGGCTCTGCCCCTGTCTGCCCGCTTCTCTGCTCCATGCCCAGTCAGTCCCTATTGCACGTGTGCAACATCGTGCGCAAGCATGACATATCTACAGCCTGCCTTTGCCCACCTGCCAGGCCAGCCATTGCTGCCTGCTTTTTCGCTGCAGCACGGCAAAAACCTTGCAAGTTCCTCTCCCTTTGGGAAATGGCTCCTGGAAATCCTGTTTCTCTCTGCTGTCAAGGAGCCATTTTCCGAAGGAAGGGGGACTTGCAAGCTTTTCACTCTGCCGGGAGAGGCTCTCCCAGCAAGAGCAGATGAGAGAAGCAGCCCGGAGTTGACATGAGCCTCTCCACTCTTCCTTCCAGCTGAGTTAGGCTAACCCTAACCCCAGCTGAGCAGCCCTGATCTGCCTGCTCACAGGTAGGCCTTATTAGCCCATCCCCCACTGTCCCCGGGGCTCCCCAGGTCTCGCCCAGCCATCTCCAGGACTCCCTGGGTCTCACCCAGCCATCTCGGGGGCTCCCCAGGTCTTGCCAGCCATCTCTGTGGCTCCTCGGGCCTTGGCTAGCCAACCCCAGGCCTTGCCCAACCATCTCTGGGGCTCATGGGCCTTTCCCAGCCATCTCTGGGACTCCTCGGGCCTCGCTCAGCCATCACTGGGCCTCGCTCAGCCATCTCTGAGGCTCGTGGGCCTCACCCAGCCATCTCTTGGCCCTCCCCAGGTCTTGCCAGCCATCTCTGGGGCTCCCCAGGCCTCACTAGCCATCTCCAGGGCTGTCCGGGGCTCAGCCAGCCATCTCCACTCATCTCTGGGGCTCCCGGGCTTCGGCCAGCCAACCCTGGGCCTCGCCCAGCCATCTCTGGGGATCTCCCACCTTGTGCCCGTCCTGGGCCTCCTCCCGCTTGGCCGACTGCTTCTTGACATGAACGGAGGCTGCTGGTTGGAGCAAGGGGAACCGCAGTGTTGGGCTCCTGCGGCAGCGAGTGCCAAGGGCATAGCTAGAATTGGAAGAGACGACACGTCTCTGGCAGAAAGAACCAGAACTTCTTGATGCCGCCTCGCTCATGCCTGCTCATCCAAGCTGCCCCGGTTCTTTCCACCACAGCCGCACAGCCTTTTATTCCAATTCTAGCTATGCTCTTGACCCTCGCTGCTGCTGGAGCCCAGCACTGTGGTTCACTTCGCTCCAACCAGCAGCCTCTGCTCGTGTCCAGAGGCTAGAGGCCAGGCTGGAGGAGGCCAAGGTGGGGCGCCGTTTCTGGGCCTGGCAAATGGGTGAGCAGGCAGCCCTTAAGGTGATGCAATGATGGGAGAGGCTGGAGCATCCCATGGACGTTCGCTTTCTCTGCTGTGCTGGGGCTGAGACTGAGAGACAGTGGAGGTGCCCCAAAAGAGAGGGCAGGAACTCCTGGGGTTGCTTCCTACAGCTGTGGGGGCACTGCCCCCGCCGTGGTGCTCCAAAAGGGAGGGCGGATGGATGTTCCAGGGCTGCTGCTTTCTTTGTTCTCCTGCCGCCCATTGCTCTGGAGCTCGTCAGATCAGTTCGTCCCAGACCAGGGGTGTGTGTGTGTGTCATGAGAGAGAGTTTTGTGTGTGTGTGTGGGGGGGGAGGGAGGGAGGGAGAGAGAGAGAGAGAGAGAGAGAAGAAAGGAAGGGAGGGAGGGACGGAGGAAGGAAGGAAGGAAGGAAGGAAGGAAGGAAAGGAAGGGCATGAAAGAAAGAGCATGAAAGAAAGAAGGAAGGAAGGAAGGAAGGAAGGAAGGAAGGAAGGAAAGAAAGAAAGAAAGAAAGAAAGAAAGAAAGAAAGAAAGAAAGAAAGAAAGAAAGAAAGAAAGAAAGAAAGAAAGAAAGAAATAGGAAGGGAGAGAGAGAGAAAGAAAAAACAAATAGGAAGGAAGGAAACAAAGAAAGAAACAAAAAAGAAATAGGAAGGAAGGGGGGGGGAACTCTGCTATTATTTAAATTGTTCCATTATTTATCATATATTAATATTTTACACTGTCCCTACACCTAGAGTGATTTTACTGCCTTTCTTTTGCTCAGGTATTTTTCAGGGTTTACATGTCTATAGTCCAGAGCATAAATACATGTGTGTTTAACAGACTTGAAAGGGACTATGGAGGTCTTCTAGTCCAACCCCTAGCTCAGGCAGGAAAACAGAGGATGCAAAACTGAGTAGAGGTCCTGGGAAAGGTGTCAGAATAACAGAATAACACTTAGAAAGGATCTTTGGGTATACCATTTCACAGGGGTGGGATCCGACCGGTGTAACTACCGGTTCAGTGATTTTTGTTTAAATTCAATATTTACATACATGCTGTGTTGTGAATTAATTTTGTGAGTTTGCTTGCAAGCAAATTTTATGTGACAGACTCAGGTAGCCAATTGTAGATAGATAGATCTCTAAGTGAATCTGTGATTCTGTGAGCAACTCAATCTGCCTGCCTGCTTTGCCTGCTTTTGGGTAAAAGTTGCTCTTTTTTATAAAAAGTTCAATATTTACATACATGGCGTGTTGTGAGTTAATTTTGTGAGTTTGCTTGCTAGCAAATTTTATGAGTGACATGACCAGCAAGCCCCACCCACAAATTAGGCCCCACCCACAGAACCAATTGTTAAGGAATTTGAATCCCACCCCTGCCATTTCAGAGAAATGGCTGTCCAGTCTTTTCTTAAAAACCTCCAGTGTTGGAGCAACCAGAACTTCTGGAGACAAGCAGATCCACTAGTTAATTGTTCTCACTGTCAGAAAGTTTCTCCTTAGTCTTAGTTTGCTTCTCTCTTTGTTCCGTTTCCATCCATTGCTTCTTGTTTGCCTTCTGGTGCTTTGGAAAATACATTGCCCCCCTCCTGGCAGCCCCTTAAAAGCCTCTTGACTATAACACTCTTGAGGAAAGCATGTGAGCCATTTCTTCCTTTCAGTGGTCCATGAAAGTACATCTATAGTACATAAATAATAAAGTCGAAAAAGGTGAACAACATTTTTATAGAATTATAAGTAAGTTGAGGCTGGTTGTGACAAGGAATGGCTGGGAAGGGAGGGGCCAGGCGAAGCACCCTTTGACGTGAGTGATATTGAGTTGGCCGCCCACCCAGTCACATGAGCATAAGCCATGCCCACAAATTAGGCCACGCCCACAGAACAGGTTGTTAAGAAATTTGAATCCTACCTGTTATAGGTGAAAATTTGGTTATTACACCTGAGAATGTAAAGAGATAAACTGAAGCCATTTTGTGTTCTCAGTCTGAACTTTTGAAGCTCAGAACATTTATGTAATGTTTTTTCTGCTAGAAATAATACAAGATTGCAAAACTATATACTTGGCATAAGTTAGAAGTAAGTGCTGGGGCACTCTGACATTAGATGTCACATTAAGAGGTATTACTGTTTTCTTATAATCTTCTGGAATTTGAATAATAGGAAATCTGACTATAATGAGAATGTTGGGGGTTTTCCATGGAAGGTTGGAATTTTCTTATGAAAACATTGTATAATTTCCATATATGAAAAACAGGAAGTGTTATGTAACCATGTGATTTGATAAACATATATAAGCTGTACTCACTAAACGGAAGTGTCTCCTTTTCTCCTAAACATGGTTTTGAAGTAAGGGGGTTCATGTTATGTATTTTCCCAAATAAAGCATCCTATGGATCAGATTATCAAAAGTCTGTTGAATCATTTTTATGTACTTCTCACACTACCCCTGATTTTACTCAAACATTTCTTAGGATTAAACTTGTAGATGGAGAGAAAAGGGAAATGTAAAATGGCTAACTACTAGTTTCTGGTTATCAGCAGAAGCCTGTGAATATTTCCTTTTCCAGAAGTAATGGAATTCCTTCAAAAGGAATTTTGGGTGGAGCTTTTTTGTATGTTGATTATGTAATTCCCACATATAGAGTTTCAATCTTCTACGTTGGTTTCACCCAGATTTTGAGCCCCCGAATTATGGGTCTTGCAATTACGGTTGCATGTTGCAGTGACTGTTAAGTGAGACGGCTTTCCTAACTACCCGGATCCCCCTGCTCTCCCTGAGGCGGCCATTAATCAAATGTGCGAGTTTCTAAGCAGAGTACTGGTTTTCCTCAGCATTGAGGAAAACTCCTGGGGCCTAGAGCAGGGCCAGGCTTGCCTTCCACAGGCATCACTAGGGCTCCCCCACCATCCTCCAAGACACCCTATGTTCTGTTTCCCATCCCTATGCCGCGGTAGCAAGGAAGAAGGGAAAACAATGGTGGCGGAAGGTCTCCTGAACATCCAAGCTGTCGCCGCCCACCCACCTGAGGATGCAAGGGGGGGGGAATTAAGTCACCCCCAAAAAGATGGCTTAGCTGTTTTTTCAGGGGTCAAAAAAAAAAAGGCCCGGCCTTATTATGTGAGAAACACGGTAGAAAGAGTGCAGAGAAAAGTAACAAAGATGATGACGGGATGGAGCCTGAAACGTATAAAGAAGCATTGCTGGAATTGGGTGTGATGACCTGGGGCGGGCCACAAAGGCAACACAGCCAGAAACAGGTATGAGTACCTATTTGCTCCAACTTTGCCCCCAATGTCCCTGTTACTCTCCGGCCTGAAGAAAAGCTCTCCCATGAACCTACAACAGCCTCTGACTACAGATACTCCAGTCCAAGTGCTGTAAGCAGAATGACTGCAATCAGTCACTCCAGAAGGGCAAGGTGATGAGTCCAATAATTCCAGCAAGGCAGATAAATACACAGAAGCATGGCAATAATTCACACAGACAGGAGGAATGCTAGGAATGCAGGCTAAACTCACAATAGTAGATGAATTCAGCATTTGTTCCTCCCAAACGCCCCTCCCAACTGCCTCTCCTTTAAACTCCATCCCCAGGTGTGCCTTGTGAAGGGAATGGTGGGGCTTTCCTTCCTCGTAAGCCACACAACCCATATTGCTCTCTTCCCTGTGTGCCCTAGGATGAGGAAGGTGTGGGCTTTGGTCTTCCTCTGAACCCACTCTCCCTTGTTCTACCTCTTCCTTGTTCCTCTCCCCTGCTCTGCCCAGCCTGACTTTGCCCTTCCCCAGTTTCCTCTACAGCCAATGGAGCCACTCTCCTGCTCTCGACTGTCAGCTGTTCATCTTCCCCCTCAGATTCAGACTCTGATGGGGTCATGACATTGGGCAGGTCCAGTTTAATGAAAAGAAGGACCAGGGGTGACATGATAGCAGTGTGCTGATATCTCAGGGGTTGCCACAAAGAAGAGGGAGTCAAGTTATTCTCCAAAGCACCTAAAGGCAGGAGAAGAAATTAATAAATGAGAGAAACTAAGGAGAAATTTCCTGACAGAACAAATAATAAGTGGAACAACTTGCCTGCAGAAATTGTGTATACTCCAACACTGGAAGTTTTTAAGAATAGATTGGACAACCATTTCCTGGCAGGATTTGCTGCTTAAGCAGGGGGTTGGACTAGAAGACCTCCAAGGTCTCTTCCAACCCTGTTATTCCATTCCATTCCAAATATTTCTTCTACCATATTTTGACAATTATCTCCTTTCTTAGCCCCCATTTTCTAGGCCCTGCTGTATAATTTCCTCCATCTGTGAACTAATGGAGACTTCCCTGGAAGTAAATTTACAGAATTTACACATGCCATTTTGCAGTTGTTACACAATTTCCTGTTGCCATGTCCTAAATCCTTGGGAGCGACATTAAAAAAAAATCATAAAGATTTGGGGTGTAGAGAAGCTTTGGTCTCCAATGACAGACACCCCCAAGAAAGCTTATTCTGTAATTCTGTAAAAAAAAAAACATTAACTTTTAGGGCTGAGACATAGCTAATCTTCGTAAGCTAAGTAGCATCACATTTCACTATTTCACTTGGCTCAGTTGCAAAGGTCGGTTGCTAGAAGTCAAAACATTTTGATAGCAAATTAATCCGTGAAAACACCTTGCAGACGCCTTTAGGTAGAGACGGGACAAGCGTTTCCTATCCGGAGATGGAAGTCAAGAGGACAAAATCTGTTACTAGAAAGCTGACAGTACAGTCGGCGGGCTCTGTGATTGAGTTTAAAGAGTTAAAACCATCAAGTACTGTATTACTAGAAAGGATGGGAAGAGAAGAGAAAAGAACTTCCTTTTCCGGATGATTCATGGGAGGAAGGTGGTGTGCAGAGCGGCTTCTGTGCTCTTCCCAGGATCGAAGCAGCACCTGGCAGGTGAGTTGTGGGCAGCAGGTGGGAGGAGAATCCGGGACCAAGTCGGGCTGTTTGGTTCCCTCCACGGCCTGGAAGCAGAGAAGCAACTGGGCTGAAGCGTATCAGCTGCTGCTGCTGCTGCTGGTTCCTTCCCTCCCCAAATTTAAGCCCTCTGGTGGCTGCAATTTTCCTTCTGGTGAGAATATTTAAAAACTGTTTTAAGTTAAGGTTGATTCTCCAGAGATCAGTGGTATATTAACCATTAAACAGACTGCACGTAATTAGAGAATATGGTTTCATTTCTACCAGGCATCAAGATTTGTCAGTGCTTAGGGTAACAGTGAGCCTTAATCCGCTATTGTCAGAGATGGTGGGTGATCCATCACTAGAGGAGTGTTACAGAGGAACATAGTTGGAAAGATCCTTGGAGCAGGGGTGGGATTCTACCGGTTCGGTCCACCTCTGTGCAACAGGTAGCTCGGAAGAGCAGCAGACATAGAACCGGTTCTAAGTTTGCTGATGTTTTTGCCCACCTGGGCTCTTACCTGATCTTTATTTCCTGATTTTTCAACTTCAGCTACCTAACAAGGCACAGCTGCAGTTAAAACAGCAGGAAAACAGGGCTGTTTCAAAGGCTGCATCTCTGCACACAGCAAGCTGATGACAGTTTACAGGCGTGTGCAGGGAGCTTGTAAATCCCGAACCGGTAGTTAACCCTGTCGTATCCCACCCCTGCCTTGGAGGTCTTCTATTCCAACCCCCTGATCAAGCGGACACCCAGCATCATTTCAGAGAAATGGCTGTCCAGTCTCTGTTTCAAAGCCTCCAGTGATGGAGCAACCACAACTTCTGAAGGCAAACAGTTCCCACTGGTTTGTTCTGGGTGTCAGGAAATTTCTTCTTAGTTCTAGGTTGCTTCTCTCCTTCGTTAGTTTCCATCCATTTGTCCTGCCTTTGGGTGCTTTGGAGAATATAACCTATTACCTCACTAAAAACCTCCAGTGTTGAAGCATCCACATTGTCTAAAGGCAAGCTATTCTATTGGTGAATTGCCCTCACTCTTAGAAAGTTTCTCCTGAATTCCAGGTTGCTTCTCTCCTTGATTAGTTTCCATCCATTGTTTCTTGTCCTGCCCTCTGGTGCTTTGGAAAATAAATTGATCCCCCCTTCTTCCTGGCAGACTCTCAAGTACTGGAATACTGCTATCATGTCACCCCTACTTTTTCTTTTCTCTAGACTAGCCAAACCAAAATCCTTCAACCATTCTCCATATGTTTTCATCTCCAGGCTTTTAATCATCTTGCCTTCTTTGCACATTTTCCAAAGTCTCAGCTTCTTCTTTGTAATGTGGTGATTAAAACTGGATGTAGTATTCCAGGTGTGGTCTTACCAAGGCTTTATAAAGTGGTACTAATACATCACGTGATTTTGATTCTATGCCTCTGTTTATATAACCAAAGATTATATTAGCTTTTTTGGCGGCTGCTGCACACTGCTGACTCATGTTTAAGTGATCGCCCACCAAGACTCCAAGGTCCCTCTCACAGTTACTGTTTTGGAGCCAGGTTTCGCCTAATCTGTACTTGAGCCTTTAGTTTTTTTCTGTCCAGGTGTAAAACTTTGTCTTTTTCCACATTAAATTTCATTTGTTGGATAGGGCCCATTATTCAAGTCTGTGAAAATCTTTCTGGATCCTGAGTTTGTCTTCTGGGGTATTGGCTATTTCTGCCAGCTTAGTGTCATCTGCAAATCTGATGAGTTCCCCTTCTATACTCTCATCTAAGGCAGTTATGAAGATGTTGTGGCTCCGAGATTTGAACCTGATCAGTCAGCAGATGTGGGTTCGAGCGATGAAGAAGATCTGGCACTGAGATTCGTGACTTAGAGGGGAGTCAAGTAGAGGGAGAGGAGTTGGATCTGAGATATGAGCCTGATTTATTGGAGGTTTCAGAGTCCACTCCCTCCCCTGAATCTACTTCCCTGACTGCACCTCAGGTGTTAACTGTCAATCAGGAAAGTGTATCAGAGGCTTCAAGCTGTGATGAAACTGCCGGATGCTGGCTGGATGCCAGAACTAGGAGAAGATTGAGACGTCAATCTCAATTAGAAAAGAGACGTCCAGCAAAGGATTAATTAATGAGACTGACACGCCCTCTCTCAGAGGATATAAGGGAGCGTACGAGTTCGTAATCTTTGCTGGAAACAAAGTGGATTTTGCCTTGGAAAGAAGTGTGTCTGACTACAACGTTGTGATTTACGAACTATACAGAATTGCCAGACAGGTTCTAGGAGGATTGCCAAAGGACTGTGATAACAGAGCAATTGAATCTTCTGTCTCTGGTTTTGTTTGCGTAAAGTATTTGAACTCTGTAACTTGAGATTCTCACCTGTGGATACAAGGTGGGACAGAACATGAAGATATAATAATCAGTTATGAAGATATAATAAAAGAAGATAGATACCTCTGTGATCATATTAAGAGCATCTGCGTTCTCTTTGCTGATGCTGTAAAGCTATTCAACACCACCAACAATATTGCTACCCTTCAAAAAGACTTTGACTATGTATCAGAATGGTCAAAGAAATGGCAACTTCAAATCTCAACAAATAAATGCTCTGTCCTACATATTGGCAAAAAAAAAATCAGAAAATAAAATACAGAGTGAATGGTCAAGACCTTGTTGATGATCCAAACTCTGTCAAGGACCTTGGAGTACTCATCTCAAATTACCTAAGTGCTAGAGCCCACTGTAACTACATAGCCAAAAAGACGTTATTAACCTAATCCTACATAGCTTTTTCTCTTGTAATATCACACTACTAACTAGTGCATACAAAACATTTGCTAGACCAATACTTGAATACAGCTCATCAGTCTGGAACCCGGATTACGTATCTGATATTAATACAGTTGAGAAAATCCAGAAATATTTCACAAGAAGAGTTCTCCACTCCTCTACCCGTTGCAGAATACCTTATGCCACCAGACTTGAACTTCTAGACCTAGACAACCTAGAACTATGCCGCCTTCGGTCTGATCTAAGTATAGTATATAAAATCATACATTGCAATGTCCTACCTGTCAATATTTCAGCTTCAATCATAACAATACAAGAGCAAACAATAGATACAAATTCAAGGGTAATCGCACCAAACTTGATTGCAGGAAATACGACTTCAGCAACAGTGTGGTCAATGTCTGGAATACGCTACCTGACTCTGTGGTTTCTTCCCCAAACCCCCAAAACTTTAACCTTAGAGTATCTACTATTGACCTCACCCCTTTCCTAAGAGGTCTGTAGGGGGCGTGCATAAGATCACCAACGTGCCTACCTTCCCTGTCCTATTGTTTCTTTTTATTTTTCATATATGTATCCATTTCATGTATTCATAATAAAAAAAAATTGAGAAAGATTTTAAAATTGAAAACAAATTAAAATTATATTTCAGAGTTGAAAAAAAGACTTAAAATTAGAACAAGGAATTGAAAAATTGAAAAAAATTGAAAAAAATGAAAAGGAATTTTTCTTAAGGAATATTGGAATATTTCTTTAGTAGTATTAAATTCTAGTATGATGTGGTCACTCTTGCCAAAGGTTCTGGCAACTTCAACTCCCTCTATCTTTTCTTCTCTACTAATAAGTTTCCTCCTCTACCTTTTGGATGACAAAGTTATCAGCTAAGTTGGTTAGGAATCTGTTTGATCTCCCATTTGCTTGTCCCCAGTTGATATCAGGGTAGTTCAAGTTTCCCATTACATCTTGATATTTTGCCAATAAGTATGCTATTTCCTGTCCTATCCATGCATTAACCAGGTTGGATTGCACTTAATCCAGCACTTTCTAAAAAATAGCTATTGAGGACATTTTGGCACCTAGGGTTGCACAGGTAGTCCTCACCACTTCTTCCCTGAGACTTCAAATTTACTATGGCACAGTGGAAGCAGACGTGCACCTGATCCATAAAATTTGTAGTAATCCTAGCAGTTGTTTCAAGCCATGTGTCAAATGAATCATAAACAAGATAAGTAAGAGATTATTCTAGTATTGGGCCATGTTTGCTTTTTTTAAAAAAAAAAAAACAGACCCAGGAAACTAAAGACCAATCAGCCTAACATCAATACCCAGGAAGATACTGGAAAAGATAATAAAAAAGCCAGATCTGCCAACATCTAGAAACAATTAAATAATAACTAGCAGTCAGCACGGGTTTGTTAAGAACAGATCATGCCAAACCAATCTTATTTCATTCTTCAACACAGTGACTAAATTAGTAGATCATCAAAATACTGTGGACATAATATATTTAGATTTCAGCAAGGCATTCAACAAAGTAGACCACAACCTACTTCTTAGTAAGCGAGAAAAAAGTGGAATAGATAGCACCACCACTAGATGGACTTTCAACTGGCTGGCAAACCGTACTCAACGAGTAGTCCTTAATGGGTCTATGTCTACATGGAGGGAAGTAAGTAGTGGGGTGCCACAAGGTTCTGTCTTAGGCCCAGTACTCTTCAATATCTTCATTAATGACTTAGATGAGGGAATAGAAGGGGAACTTACCAAATTTGCAGATGATACTAAGCTGGCAGGAATAGCTAACACCCAAGAAGATAGGCTCAAGATCCAGATGGATCTTGACAGACTAGAACATTGAGCCGTATCTAACAAAATGAAATTCAATGTAGAGAAAAGTAAAGTCCTACATAGGCAAGAAAAATCAAAAGTACACATATAGACTGAGTGAAAGCAGGCTCAATAGCAGTAACTGTGACAGAGGTCTTGGAGTCTTAGTGGACAACCAGCTAAATATGAGCCAGCAGTGTGCAGCAGCAGCCAAAAAAGCTAACACAACCCTAAGTTGTATTAACAGAGGGATACAATCAAGATCAAGAGAGGTACTAATACCACTCTATAAAGCCTTAGTAAGACCACACCTAGAGTACTGCATCCAGTTTTGTTCACACGTTATAAAAAAGGTGTTGAGACTCTAGAAAAAGTAGAGAAGAGCAACCAGCATGATTGAGGGACTGAAGACTAAAACATATGAATAATGGTTACAGGAACTGGGCTTGGCTAGTCTAGTAAAGAGAAGGACCAGGGGAGACATGATAGCAGTCTTCCAATATTTGAAGGCCTGCCACAGGGAGGAAGGGGTCAAGCTATTTTCTAAAGCACCTGTAGGCCAGACAAGGAATAATGGATGAAAACTGAACAAGGAGAGATTTAACCTGGAAATAAGGAGAAACTTTTTGATAGTGAGAACAATCAACCAATGGAATAGCTTTGCCCTCGGAAGCTGTGGGAGCGGCATCACTTCAGACTTTCAAGAAGAGATTTGACAGAAATGGTGTAGGGTCTCCCGCTTGGGCGGGGGGTTGGATTAGATGACCTACAAGGTCCCTTCCAACTCTGATTATCTGTTATTGTAATATTTATTTATTTTTCTTTTTTCACATCATCTCTTACAGACAAAGAAGATGGCAGTAAGGGCACTCAGGACAACTGCAAATAACAAGCAATGTTGAAAAGAGAAGTAAATCAAGCCGGAAATCAAAATATTTTCATACATTTCTGCTGCTCCTTGTCCAGAAGTTGTCAGACAAAAGGCAGAAAATTAAAAAAAGATTTCAAGCCAGAATAAGCAGATTATGCACAACTGAAGGATACATTACATGAAAAGTCAAGGAAGATTATTTTTCATTCAGTATATCTGGAAGTCAGTTGGAGGAAAAGGTGAATAGTAAAGCCATGTGGAGCAGAGAGGAATATAGGCCTTTCCCTGTGAGGAAGAAAATGGCTTGAATGAAAGTACCACCAAACAAGGTATTGTCATAATTCTAGTCTGGTGATACATCAATGGATTGCCTAAAGGGAGAAAATGTATGAGTGTCTAGATATTGGGAAAAGCTTCGTTAGAAATTTTCATCTCATGAGACCAGGGAACTCACACAGAAGAAAATCCTTTGAATGTCCTGATTGTGAGAAAGTCAAAATTCCACACTGGTAATATACCAGAAGACTCTCATAAGAGAGAAAAGCTTTGAATGTCCTTATTGTTGCAAAACTTTCAGTTGTAATTCCAACTTGGTGATACATCAGAGGAATCAAAGGAAAAAACCCTTTCACTGTCCAGACTATTCTAGTCATAATTCTAGCCTGGTAATACATCAGATGATTCATTGTAGGACAAATGCTGTGAGTGTTGGGATTTAGGAAAGTTTTCATTACAAATTCCCATCTCTTGAGACACAAGAGCACACACACAGGAGCGAAACCCTTTAAATGTCCTATCTATGCGGAAAGTTTCAATCAGAATTCCAACATGATGATACAGCAGAGAACTCACACAGGAGAGAAACTCTTTGAATGTCCGGATTGTGGGAAACATTACAGTCAGAATTCTCACCTGGTGATACACCAGAGGACTCACACAGGAGAGAAACCCTTTGAATGTCCGGATTGTGGGAAACATTACAGTCAGAATTCCCACCTGGTGATACACCAGAGGACTCACACAGGAGAGAAACCCTTTGAATGTCCTGACTGTGGGAAAAGTTTTAGTGATAATTCCAACCTGGTGAAACACCAGAGGACCCACACAGGAGAGAAACCCTTTGAATGTCCTGACTGTAGGAAAAGTTTCAGACAAAATTCCCACCTATTGAAACACCAGAGGACTCATTCAAGAGAGAAGCCCTTTGAATGTCCTATTTGTGGGAAATGTTTTAGAGTTAATTCCAACCTGGTGAAACACCAGAGGACTCACACAGGAGAGAAACCCTTTGAATGTCCTGATTGTGGGAAAAGTTTCAGAGAGAATTCCCACCTGGTGATACACCAGCAAACTCATACAGATGAGAAGCCCTTTGAATGTCCTAGTTGTGGAAAAGGTTTTAGTAATAATTCGAGCCTGTTGAAACATCAGAGGACTCACACAGGAAAGAAAACCTTTGAATGTCCTATTTGTGGGAAAAGTTTTAGTCGCAAATCCACACTGGTGATACACAAGAGGATACATACAGGAGAGAAACCCTTTGAATGTCCTGACTGTGGGAAAAGTTTTAGCCGCAATTCCACACTGGTGATACACCAGAGGACTCATACAGGAGAGAAACCCTTTGAATGTCCTCTTTGTGAGAAAAGTTACAGTCAGAGTTCTGACCTAGTGAAACACCAGAGGACTCATGTAGGGGAGAAACCCTTTAAATGTCGTGACTGTGGGAAAAGTTTTGGTCGCAATTCCAACCTTGTGAGTCACCAGAGGACTCACACAGGAGAGAAACCCTTTGAGTGTCCTATCTGTAGGAAAAGTTTTCATTATAACTCCAACCTTGTGAAACACCGGAGAACTCACACAGGAGAGAAACCCTTTGAATGTCCAGATTGTGGGAAAAGTTTCAGAGAGAATTCCCACCTGGTAATACACCAGAGGACTCATACAGGAGAGAAACCCTGTGAATGTCCTGTTTGTGGGAAAAGTTTTAGTGACAATTCCAACCTGATGATACACCAGAGGATTCACACAGGAGAGAAACCCTTTGAATGTCCAGATTGTGGGAAAAGTTTCAGACAGTATTCCCATCTGGTGAAACACCAGAGGACTCATACAGGAGAGAAACCCTATGAATGTCCCCTTTGTGGGAAAAGTTTTAATGATCATTCCAACCTGGTGATACACCGGAGGACTCACACAGGAGAGAAACCCTTTGAATGTCCTGATTGTGGGAAAAGTTTCAGACAGAATTCCCACCTGGTGATACACCAGAGGACTCATACAGGAGAGAAACCCTTTGAATGTCCTATTTGTGGGAAAAGTTTTAGTAATAATTCAAGCCTGGTGAAACATCAGTGGATTCACACAGGAGAGAAGCCCTTTGAATGTCCTATTTGTGGGAAAGGTTTTAGTGATAATTCGAGTCTGGTGATACACCAGAGGACTCATACAGGAGAGAAACCCTTTGAATGTCCTCTTTGTGGGAAAAGTTTCATACAGAATTCTGATCTGATGAAACACCAGAGCACTCACACAGGAGAGAAACCCTTTGAATGTCCTGACTGTGGGAAAAGTTTTAGTCGCAAATCCAACCTTGTGAGGCACCAGAGGACTCACAGTAGGAAAGAGAAACCCTTTGAATGTCATGATTGTGGGAAACATTACAGTCAGAATTCCCACCTGGTGATACACCTGAGAGAAATCGTTGAACTGTCCAGTGTGTAGATATTATTTCAAGTATAAATCATAACTTATTGCACACAAATATGAGGAAAAAGTAGATGAGTTTAGAGAATTCTGGAATTTCATTTGTGATCTTCCATTGAATGTGTATTTGAGAAATTGATAGCTCGCATTTTGTTTGAAAATGGAAGCATTTGGTCACTCAAATCTTGAAAATTTTTTAATGTATATAGATATTTTGAATGTGGAAGGGGAACCAAAAACTAGACAAGAACTACAAAAATAGGGTGTTGATTTATCATGGTGGCCACATATGCAGATGCAATCAAGATATGAGAAAGATGTTAAGAGATATATGGCTTTTATAAAGAGCAAACAACATTTGATCATATACTGTTAGTGGTAGATGAAATGTTAATGAAGAAATTATATTATTATTATTATTGTGGAATTATTACTTGTGGAAGCAGCTGCTATTTTGCCACACTGTCCACACTGATAATGCAGAAGAGGGACAAACCTCTCTGTTTTGCTACCTTAACATGAGGAAAAAATGTACAATAGAAAATGTCTCATTTTTTTGGTAAAATATGTGTGGAAATAAGATTGGAACTACAAACATGAAGGGAATGATGAAAGTAAGCTTGGAAATGTATAGTATTATACTACAAAAATTAGAAATGGAGACGTAAAATAAAGAAGAACAAAGAGAGCCAGAGGAGAGTAGTTGAACAAAGAGGAAACCAGCTCTAAAGAACAAATGGAACAACGAACATTAAAACAAGAAGAAGAAAAAAAGAATTAAAGCTAAAACTTTGAGGCTTGATGTGATAAATAAAGGGGGAATTGTTTGGAAAGTTAAACAAAGGAAAAGGAAACAACAGAAGAGGGAATTACAGAGGAAAGATCAAGAGAGGGAGCAGGATAAAATAAATAATTGGTGTAAGAAATGGAGGGAAACAATAGGGGAAAAGAGGGAAATTAAGAGAAAGGATCAGAAAATGATGGGAAATTATATAGTCAGGATGAGAGAATGGGTAGAAGAGGAGTAGGAAGGGGGATTCTACATGGAAACATTTTGTGATACTTAAGAATATAGATTTAAAAATAGAAAAGACTGGCACTGATATATTTTTTTAAAGATTACTACCAAACCACATATAGATTTACTGAAATAGATATGGAAATGGGAATTTACTATAAGAATATTTATTGATATTTAATAAAGTGATGAATAAAGTTAAAATGAATTATGAGAATTGCAATGGAAAAGACTATTATTAGCTTCCAAAATTAATTGAACAGATTAATATTTTTGAAATAGATGATTTAGAATGTAATTAAAAAAGGGAACACATGCAGAATCTGACTTTATATGTGTGTGTGTGTGTGTGTGAGAGAGAGAGAGAGAGAGAGAGAGAGAGATATGTAGTAGGGGATTACTGTTATTACTGTGTAACGTAAGTAAAAAATGACTATATTATGGTAAACGTTTACAATGAATTAAAGGGAATAAAACAGGAGAATGTATATGGTAAAGGGGTGACAAGCTCAAATTGACAAAGGGGATAATTTTGGAATAATAGTATGTGATAAACTTGCAAATATGACTGGTAAAAGTAAATATGTGTAATGAGTATAGAAATGAAACAAGAATTTAGACAATATTGTAAAATAAGGCATGAGAATATTCAAAGAAAAATGAAATAAGCTATAATATGAATTAAAATTGGATAAAATGAGTGTAATGAATGTAATAATGTATGAGAATATTTAAAGAAAAATGGAATAAGTAATAATATATGAAATTGGATATGAAAGCTACATATGTAATCATGGTTATCTTTGTATTGAAATGTAAAACTGGAACCACATTGTTCACCCAAAGAGATGTTTTTTTACAATATAAAAATAAAAAAAAATGCAAAAAAAGAGAGAAAATGTCTCATTTTTAAAAATGCATTATGTAAGAATTATCAGAAGCATTTGACATGTAAAAAATGGGTATTGTCAGCGTTGCTATGAATATTAGGGCAAGGCAAGGCGCTCACAGTTGCCTCAGACTGTGAAAGTAGTAGCTATTAAGTTTAATAAATGAATTTAATAATAAAAAGATAAAGCTCATTTCCCACCTTTTGCTCAGTGATGAGGACTACACACTTACAGTGGGTTTCTAATGAACTACAACTGTTAACTTGTAATCTGTCTCTTCTTCATTTTGCATCTCTGACCAATCTGTTTTCCTCAGCTTCCCTTCCCTCATTATAAATTTAGAATTTCAATTTCAGTCATTCATCAGTCCATGGACTCTGTGACTCTGATGATGTGAGCTGCAATTAGGTTTCTGCCTCTTAATTTATTTGTTGCATTGCTATCTGCTCCAGTCCTAAATTCTATGAAAGAATGACATTTCATTAGGCACAGTTAAAAAATAAGAATGGATAAACTAGATCTGTTTTTATTGGCCTTCTTTTCAGATTCAGGGATGTTTTTCTCCATTGCTGCCAGTCTGAGAGAAGGAAATTAGGATGTTTCAAACTGGACAACTAAGCTACGGTTTCCCTTTTAACATTACAACCTCTAAAACAGCCATTGGGTGTGCCAGTGAGTTGGTAGGCTTTTGAAAATGATACCATTACAGAGGATTTGACTTGAAGAGCTGAAGACAGATTAACAGAGTTGGAAGAAACTGTTGGTTGTGGTTTGCTGGCAGCCGGTGCAGAGGTATTGGACAGTGAGGACGAAAGGGAACCAGTCAGGGAGTCTGGCAAGGACTTGGACGAGGGTCCTGCATCTGATGCAGGTATGGGGCCAGGACCATCTGAGAGTGGGGTGCTGCCTTCGGAGCCTTCAGAGTCTGGCAGCAGCGATGCAGAGGAACCAGGGGAGCCTGTCCCCAATGCATGTGTGCGCAGGGCTGCTAGAAGGAGAGAGCAGTTGAAGCAGAGGGGTGACTCGGGAGTAAGGCTAAAAGGTGATTACCCCTCCTGTAAGGGATAAAAGTCAGCCCTCAGTGACGTGCTCTTTGCAAGAAGCAAAGACATTCATTAGATTCTGATTCATCAGTGAAGTCCTGCGAACTCTGGTTTGTTTTTGAGGGGACTCCTGTCGGTTTATATTCTAAGTAATTGGACTACTGTTTCTTGGCAGCATTCTGCAGCACTGAAAAGCATGCTCTTATCTGGAGGAACTGTGTCTAATGAGTTTTGGCTGGGAATTCCCAGCGTCGCATTAAAAAAGGTTTTACTTTTAAATGCAGTTGGTGCCTGGGTCAGAACAAGGATCTAGTAGGTCATCTAGTCCAACCTCCCACTCAAGCAAGAGGCCCTACACCATTTCTGACAAATGACAGTCCAATCTCTTTTTGAAAGCCTTCAGTGATGAAGCTCCCAGAGCTTCAGAGGGCAAGCTGTTCCATTGGTTCATCGTTCCCACTGTCAGAAAGTTTCTCCTTATTTCAAGGCTGAATCTCTCCTTGATCAATTTCCATCCAATATTCCTTGTCTGGCCTATAGGAACTTTGCAAAATAGCTGGATCCTTTCCTCTCTGTGGCAGCCCCTCAGATACTGGAAGACTGCTTTCATGTCTCCCCTGGTCCTTCTCTTCACTAAACTGGCATGCCCAGTTCCTATAACCGTTCTTCATATGTTTTAGTCTCCAGTCCCCTAATCATCCTGGTTGGTCTTCTCTGTACTTTTTCTAGAGTCTCTTGGTTGTCCATTAAGACTCCAAGATCCCTTTCACAATAGCTACTATTAAGCCTGGTTTCACCCAGTCTATATGTGTACTTTTGGTTTTTCTTGCCTAAATGAAAGACTACTTTTCTCTACACTGAATTTCACAGGGCCCAGTGTTCAAGTATAGACATAGACCCACTAAGGAGTACTTGTTGGGTACAATTTGTCAGCCACTTACAAATCCATCTGGTGGTGATGCTATCTATCCCACTTTTTTTTCTAGCTTACCAAGAAGTACGTTGTCGCACCCCCACGTCCGTTCGATGTTGCGTGACACTAACTACTCATGTGAGCTTCCTCCGAGCCCAGTTGTGCCGGGTTGCCCTGCTCTGAAGTTTGTTGGACTGCTTGCCTTGCTCCGAAGGGTGCTGGACTGTTAACTTCTGCCGTGATTTGCTTCTGGCGTGGTTTGCCTGGCGTGTGTCCCTGGAGGCGATGTGTGATGACGTGCGTGGGTGCTATGTAGCAGCAAACTCCATGGGCACACCTGGATAATGTTTACTGACCTCAGAATCGGTGGTTGGAGCAGTTGTCGGAATGATGCCAGGCTGACAAAGTGGGACATTGTTGGTGATGGGTTGCTGGTGGTGATTGTGGTGCTGGTGGTGGATTATTGTGTTGTATTATTACTAATAGCATATTGTTTGGGGTCAGTTGGAGGCTTAATGATAATTCTGGATGTTACTTTTCCCGAAGGTAGCTGGATATTGAGGGAGTAATAATGTATAAGCATAAATACAGTTCTGAGCTGTTGTAAGCCCAGAGCTGACTTTAAAACTATGGCTTAGTTGTTTCTTGTTGTCACTTCTTGGAAAAGAAGAAAGCCTGTTTGAAGAAATTGAGTGGTCTTTTCAGTGCAGTTGACCCAAAGAACAGCTGAGATAGGTTGCGGTCTACTTTGTTGAATACCTTGCTGAAGTATAAGTATATTATGTCCACAGTATTTCACTGGTCTACTAATTCAGTCACTATGTTGAAGAATGAAATAAAATAGGTTTGGCATTATCTGTTTTAAAAAACCCATGCTGACTTCTGGTTATTACTTCACTCGTTTCTAGATGTTGGTAGATCTGTTTTTTTTATTATCTTTTCCAGTATCTTCCTGAGTATTGATGTTAGGCTGATTGGTCTCCTGGGTAGTTTCCTGGGTCTGTTCCCCTCCTCCTCACTTTTTTTTTTTTTTTTTTTTTGAAGATGGGAATCACATCAGCTCTTTTCCAGGCCTCTGGTAGGTCCCCAGTGCTCCAGGGTTTTTGAAAGATGTGGTACAGCGGTTCTGAAATAACATCTGCCAGCACCTTTAGAACTCTGGGATGTAATCTGTCAGGTCTCAATGATTTTTATTCATCAGACAGATGTGCTCTTACTTCCCTGATGACTCTCCATGATGGAGAAGACACAAAATGTTTCGAAAAAGCCACCAATAATTAATAGTACTGCTTCACATTATGCTAGTGTGACCACACTTAGAATACTGCATCCAGGTCTGGTCACCACAGTACAAAAAAGATGTTGAGATTATGGAAAAGGTGCAAAGAAGAGCAACTAAAATGATAAAGGGTCTGGATACTAAATTGTATGACAATCAATTGAGGGAGCTAAGATAACGAGGTTATTGCCTCATTTAGCAACCATTTAAGATTATGATGATACATAAAAAGCCATTTGGCAAACAGTCTTTGCATTTGCAACCATCACATTGTCCCTTAATCCTGTGATAACCATTATAGCATGCTTCCCAACAAGACAAACTTCATGTAGAAGGTAGAAATAAAATCAAAAGTATATTGATTCACTTAATGATCAGAAGAGAAGTGAGGTCAAAAGCCTGTTGCAATAAAGCGATTTGCCAGAATTGCCAGTCACAGTTGTGGTCGCTAAGCGAGGACTACCCATGTTTATTTACTACCACCCTGCAGGCTTCTTCCTGCAATTGATGGGGAGGAGACCAATGTGCTCTCTGGGTGGCTTTCTGATTAGAGAGCTGGTGGGCTACAGGGGGGAAGGTACTGTTGCTGGACTAGGAGTAGTTGCAGTCCCTCCTCAGCCATGATAGTCCCTCAGGGGAAGGGAGGAGCTTGCGCCGTGACGATATGGTTTGCAATCGAGCTCCTCGATTGCAGCCGATATTTCCATTACCGGCCGGTCCAAATGGACCTATGCTGTCCCGTAGGGACAGCTATTGTGAAGAGCATATCCTGAGGATTCCGGGGATATCGCAAAATCCCTGGAAGTCCCAGGAGAAGCTCTTTTTGCTGGCAGCGGAGAGGCAGCCCCCATGCTGCTGAAGTCGGGGCGGCTCCAGAAAGAATGGGTCTGAAAGAGAGTCTGTCGGTTGGGTGAGAAAGTTTTTTTTATTTTATTTAATTTTTTGAGTCTTGAAAGTTCACTCTGATTATTAGAAGAAATCTGTGTGATTTTTTTTTCTTTTGACAAAACTGACTAAGCGGCGTTTTTTTAAGGGAGACGTCAAAGAGAGGCTTTATTTGCTCTTTTTTTTTTCTTTGCTTCCGGACTTCATTGTTACTTACTGGATAACTGGACTGTTCCTTTTTATATTTATATGTTTTATTCTTCCGTTGGATTTTTCATTTTTAGGCTAGAGGCTCCCTTTGTTTGTTTTTTTTATTCTTTTTTGCCTTTATATGTTTGTGTATTCCTTGCCGGCTTTTTCTTTTTTTTTTCTAATTATGCTGTTCAGAGAGGAGGGGGGAAAGTGAGAACTAAGAAACTTTGTAACACTGCCAACTAGAGGCTTGGAAACATTTTACTTGAACTGGAAAGAGACGAAGGACTTCTTCTCAAGGACATCTTTTGATAAGATAGAGGAAAGCGCTCTGTAGAATATTATTACAGGTGTCTTTCTGGATTCTTGTTTATAATTAAACATCTATGGCTTAGCTTTGAAGCTTGTGGGAAAGAGAAGGGAGTCATAATTAGAGCCTTGGACAATTAAATAGAGTGCAGTGTATTGTTGCTTACTTTCTTTTTCTAATTCTTTTTTTTAGTTCCGCCACCCCCTCCACCAGCATCAATTTATATTTTTATTTTAGTAAGGTTTTTATTTTTAAGTTTGATTTATTTGAAGGGGAAACCTCTGAATTTTTTATTTTTATTTTATTTTTATTTATTTTATTTTATTTTTTCTCCTTTCTATTTGGATTCTGCTTTTCTTTTTAATGTATATCAATGGACTATTTCTTTTTTCTTTTTTCAATTGAGATTTTTTTGGCTGGATTAAGATGTGGAATTTGAAGAAATTTATTCTTTTTGTTTTTTGTTTTGTTTTTTCTCTCTTTTTCTTCTTTTTGGCTTTGGCCTTGTTTATTATTATTATTACTGGGTTCTTATTCTTATTTTTATTCTCTCTTGTGGATTACTTTTTAATTGGATTAAGGTCAGGAAGAATTTGAAGAATTTTTTCTTTTTTTCTCTTTTTTTGCCCTTTTCCTTTTTCTTTTTCATGTTTTTCTTCTTTTTCCCTTATTATTGATTTTTTTTTATTATTATTGGCCTTTTCATTTTGGATTATAATTGGCTACTCTTTTTGGATTAAAATTTGAAAGAACTTGAAGAGCTGGAACCATTTAAAATGAGTAAGAAACTTATATCTTCGGGTGCCTCTGTGTCTACTTCTGCCTCCCCACCATCTGGACAGCGTTCAATTCAGACAATGTTAAAGCAAGATAAAGAAAAAGAACAAGAAAGAGTATCTTTACAGATGATTATGCAAGGAATTCAAGATCTTAAGACAAAAATAGATACCATTGAACAAAGAACAGGGAGGACGGAGGAAAAAGTGGAAAGTATTCAACAGATGATGGCAAAATATGAGGAGAGACTTCAAAAAGTCGAAGAGGGGGGCAAACGAAGAGAGGAGAAGATTGGAAATATTGATAATAGACTAACAGTGATGGAACAAGAAAAAAGTGGGATGCTGAAGTGGGAGTTGGATAGATCAGAATTCTATCTCAGATTTCAAAATATAGAAGAAGAAAAAGGACAAGATTTGGCTGCGATAATGGTAGGAATCTTGGCGGATGCATTGGAGATAACAGAAGAGAAGATGATGGATGGAATAGATGAGATATATCGAGTTTTTACAAGATATGCGATGAGAAATAATCTGCCCAGAGAAGTCCATATTAGATTTACTAAAAAATCCATGAAGACACAAATTTTGCAAGTGGCAAGAGAGAAGATATTGAAATACAAAGGTAAAGAAATTTTGGTCTTAAAACAAATACCTAGAAGAGTGAGAGAGATGAGAAGAGAATATCGATTCCTGACCAAAATGTTATTGAAAAAGGAGGTGACTTACAGATGGCTGATCCCAGAAGGACTGATGTTTACGTGGCAGGAACAGAGACATAGAATTGATTCAATTGAGAAAGCAGAACTGTTCTACGCAGAAGTTTTTGGAGGGAGAGAAGGAGAGGCAGAAAAGGAGGTTCCATTAACTGAATCCCAAGAGGAACAAATGGAGATTGGAAAAGAAGAAGGTACAGTAGGTGGACAAGTGGATATTAAAGATCAGCGTGAATCAAGACCCACGAGAGTGGTTAAATCTAAATATAAAATATAACCATGGAAGAGAAAAAACTGATTACAATGAATATAAATGGACTCAATTCAGCTGCTAAGAGAAGGAAGATTTTCCATAAATTAAGGAAACTAAAGTTTGATATAATTTGTCTACAAGAAGTACATATTAAAAAGCAACATGAACAATTGTTATTACAACCAAAATTAGGGAAATTGTTTACCTCTTTGACTCAATGTAAGAAAAGAGGGGTGGTCTTATATATTAAAGAGGCTATCCCAGCAAAAATGATTTATACAGATGAAGATGGGAGAATATTAATGGTGGAAATAATGGACAATAATAGAAAGATACTTTTGACTGCAATTTATGCCCCGAATGATAAACAGGAAGAATTTTATAAAAAATTACATACCAAGATGGCTGGACTGGACTATGCTAATATAATTATGATGGGAGACTTTAATGGAATTGTGGACAATAAACTTGATTATATTGCAACAGCAGCAAAGTATAATAGAAAAACTCTTCCTAAATCTTTTTTTAAAATGATAGATGAATTAACTTTAAAAGACATATGGAGAGAAAGAAATATTAAACTTAAGCAATATACGTTCTATTCAAATAGACATTTATCATGGTCCAGACTTGACATGATTTGGATCTCAACAGACTTAATATCTAGCATTCAAGAAGTAAATATTGAAACAAGTACTTGGGCTGATCATAACCCATTGACAATTAAATGGAAGGGACAAAAAAAAAAGATCGAGATGGACATTAAACAATACTATTTTAAAGGAGAAAGAATTTATACAATGGATGGAGAAAGAATTGGCTTTTTTTTTTAAAGAGAATAGAAAAGAAGACACTTCAATACAGAATGTTTGGGATACAATGAAGGCTTATGCTAGAGGCTTGATAATAGACTATACAAGAAAAAAGAATATTAGGAAAAGGCAAGCTTTCAAAGCCTTGGAGGATGAATATAAAAGACTCGAAAAAGAACTGCAGAAAATACCACAGAAAAAAGACGTCAAATTGAAACTGGATATAACTAAACATAAAATGGACTTAATAGAGAAAGAAGAACTGGCACAGAAAATTAGGAATGCTAAACAGAATTATTTTGAAGATGCAAATAAGCCAGGTAGATGGCTAGCATATAAGTTGAGAAAGGAGAAAGAGTCGAGGAAAATATTGCAGTTAATAGATGACCAAGGTAAAACTTGTCATGGCAGCAAAGAGAAAAAAGAAATTATTCATGATTTTTACAAACATTTATATAAAAAGAAGATATTGATGAGGAGAAAGTTAAACAATACTTGCAGAATGCAAATCTACCTAAGATACCTAAAGAGATTGAAGAAATGCTAGAAAGCAATATAACAATGATGGAGTTAAGCCAAGAACTTAAGAAACAAAATAATGGAAAGGCACCAGGTCCAGACGGGTTTCCTGTAGAATTTTATAAAACCTTTCAAGAATCACTGTGTATTCCACTGTTAGAAGTTATGAATGAAGTTATGTTAAAAAAGATAATACCTAAAACATGGTCAGAGGCTTATATTACACTTATTCCAAAAGAGGAGGCGGACCTACTCCAAATCAAGAATTATAGACCGATTTCCTTATTAAATGCAGATTATAAAATTTTTGCTTCAATATTAGCAGAAAGACTTAAAAAGTACTTGAACAATTTTATCCACCCAGACCAAAATGGGTTTTTGCCAAAGCGACAAATTAGAGACAATATGAGAGTAATTCTGGACACCTTGGAATATTATGAGGCGCATCCTGAAAAGCAAATGGCTTTGATATTTTTAGATGCTCAAAAGGCATTTGATAACATGAATTGGAGATTTATGTTACTTTTAATGGAACAGATGGGCTTTGCTAGAAGATTTATCCAGGCAATAGAAGCAATTTACAATGAACAAACAGCTAAGGTAATGATGGAGGGAGAATTTACAGATCCTATTAATATAAGAAAAGGCACAAGACAAGGTTGCCCTCTTTCTCCCTTGCTATTTGTATTGACTTTGGAAGTGTTGAATAGAAATATCAGAGAAGATAAAACTATAAAAGGAATGAAAATTAAAAAGGAAGAATTTAAACTACAAGCTTTTGCAGATGACCTAGTCTTTATCTTGGAAGACCCTATAGAAACAGCCTTGAAGCTGTTGGAAAAGATAGAGGCATATGGGGAGGTGGCCGGTCTGAAAATAAACAAAGATAAAACAAAGATTTTGTCAAAGAATATGTTGCTGAGACAAAGAGAAGAACTGGCAGAATTGTTAAAAATTCAAGTTACAAATAAGGTTAAGTATTTGGGGATATACTTGACGTCGAGATGTAGTACATTAAAGGAGAACAATTATATTAAACTTAAACAACAGATAGCCCAAGACTTGAAAAACTGGGAAAACCTACAATTGTCATTAATAGGAAGGATTTCAACAATTAAGATGAACATTCTACCCAGAATTTTATTTTTGTTTCAAACAATACCAATTAGGCTTGGAAAAGAATATTTTGAGGATTTAAATAAAATTGTTTTGAAGTATATATGGCAAGGCAAGAAAGCAAGGATAAAGTTAAAGCTTTTACAGGATGCTAGATTTAGAGGAGGGTTTGGCCTGCCAAATTGGGAGTTGTACTACCAAGCTGCAAACTTGATGTGGGTTAAAGAATGGATAACATTAAGGAAAACTAGATTGTTGACTTTAGAAGGTCATGATTTGTTGTTGGGTTGGCATGCTTTTTTATGGTATAAGGGAACCAAAACACAGGGGTATTTTAGAAGACATTATATACGGGAGTCTCTGTGGTTAAATTGGGAGAAGACAAGAAAACAATGTTATTTGAAAATTCCAGTTTGGTTATCGACGATAGAAGCGTTTTCTTATCCTATAATTTATAAAAAGGAACAAACAGTTAGCTATGGGGAATTACTAGATGAAAAGGGTGAACTTAAATCGATGCAAAAATTAGAGGAACAAGGTATACAGATGAATTGGTTTTCATATCTGCAAATACATTCAAAGTATTATGAGGATTCCAAAGCAGAGGGATTTTATGATAAACAAACTGATTTAGATAAGATTTTGATGGGTACTGATGAAAAGGTGATTAAAAATTATATGGTTACTTATTGGAAATTAAGCTGGAGGAAGAACAAGTTAAAGAAACTATGATTGCTTGGGGAGGAATTTTGGATATGGGATTGACCTAGAGAAATGGCAGAAATTATGGTTGCAAAATTATAAAATGACAATGTCTACAGCCTTTAAAGAAAATTTGTATAAGATGTTTTACAGGTGGCATTTTCCCCCGACAAGGATAGCAAGAATGTTCAAGAACAAATCCGATAAATGCTGGAAATGTCATCAGAAACCTGGTTCATACTACCATATGTGGTGGACTTGTGAGGACGCTAGAAAATATTGGACTAAAATCCACATGTGGTTGGAAAAAATGACAAAGAAGCATATAGACTTGAAACCGGAGCTTTTTTATTGGGAATCCTACCAGATGTCTATAGTAAAGAGCTGAAATATTTGATTGTAAATGTATTGACTGCGGCTAGGATTGTATTTGCAAAAAATTGGAAAAATGAGAAAATTCCATTGCAAGAAGAAGTTATAAAGAAAATATTGGAATGTGCTGAGATGAGTAGATTGACTTTTGAAATTAGAGAGCAAGAAGATAAACAATTTTATATAGTTTGGGATCTTTTCTATCAATGGTTGAATGATGACATACAAAAATAGAAATGTTAGACAATGGAATAATATTGATTTTATTTCTCTTTTCTCTTTTTTGGTACTGGATATTATATTTATATAATAGTTTTCTGTTTCCTTATTTTCTCTTATTTAGGATAGAACTGGCACGACTATATGATTTGTTTTAGAATAAATTACTTAAAATATAGTTATCTCACAAAGGCATGATCGAATAAAAGTATAGTCAAACTTCTTTTTTTTAATAATGATATGATGATTTATAAGTTTGTATTGACAATAAGAGTTATTATATAAGGTAATTGTAATTGTGACTATGAAATGAATGCACAAAACTGATGAACCAACCGACTCATTGTTTGTATATAAATATGGGGGAGCTGATGTTTTTATGTTTTGTCTGTTTGTTTGTATGTCAAAAAACAATAAAAACTTAAAAAAAAAGAAAAGAAAGTCCCTCAGGCCCAGCCCCATTTGGTAGACCAGACCAAGAAATCAAGTCCACAGGAAAATTCTAATATTTTTTTTATATTTGAGATTGAAGGTAATAAGAAAACCTTGCTAGACTGAGTGCATCGTGCCTCCCCTTCCTCCCCCACAATTTACTATGCTCTTGTGAATTAAGTGTTTGTCTGAACCTGTTTGTAAAATTATTTTGTTTTGTATATTACTTTAAACATTTCAGATTTAAAAAGGTATGCATTTCAAACAGAGTATGGCAACCTTCCATAGATTTTTGCATCTACTTTTACAACCCTTTGGAATCTCACCTTGGGGAGTTTATCTTTCTCTTGTCATATATAGGCAGTCACCCGCTCTTTCTAAGCCTCCTTTTTCTAGTCTCTGCTCCGTATGTTCTCTCCAGCTTTGTCCTAATGGAGACTCCTCTGCAGGACAATTTACAGAAGCACATGGCATTTAGCATTTTAGAGACTTAAAATTTCTTCCTTCAGCCATAAAATAGACACTGGGCATGCTTGGATGCAGTCTGGCTTGCATGAATGAAGCTTGCTCCCTTGGGGTCTCTGGCCTGTTGATGTTCCCACATCCTAAATCCTTGGGAGCCATAGGAAACCAGTCATAAAAGTTTAGGATGCCAAAGAGAGCGCTGTGGACAACTGAGAATCACAAGCAGCATTAAAATTCAAAGCAAACCAAGGCAACCATCCAAATCTTATTAGTTCTGGAGAACTCCAATACTCTTCTTCCCCTGCAGGTAACAGGCAAGGGGGGAAAACAGGGAAAGAATTTTGAGCTGGACAAAATAGGGGTTCTCCAGAGGAACTAAGATGATTTTGATTATTGGCTTGGTTTGCTTTGCATTTCAATACTGCTTGTGATTCTCAGTTCTCCACAGTGCTTGTTTTGGCATTGGCAAATGTAAGGTTCACATAAAATGGTTGCTTTAATTATGGTTTATAAAATGGCTACACATTAAAAAAAAACAGCAAAAAGCATGTATATTACAATAAAACATGACAGAGATGCCATAATGCTTATTTAACCTCTTAGATTAATTATTCTTTTTCAGTACACATGTCTAGTGAGATCCATGCTCAAATACCCATTCAATTGGGAAATTTACTTACTGATGTGGGTCAATCATGAATTCATAGAACTGCAAAGAGATAAATAGGTCTGGAAGTGCTGGGGACAGATCATACATATACACACTAGCTGAATTCCCATGCTTCACTATGAAACTATGTAATATTTTACTGAGAACATTGTTGTTGAGAGAATCAATAACCCTCCAAAAACAACACTTCTGGCCTTTTTTGAGTTAATATCTCTCCCGCAGCCTTAAATCCGGAAGTGGTTCCATAGGTGGAAGGCATAGACATTTTAGTGAGGTAGCAACGTTTAGTATTGTAAGGAGCCCCAGACTACTCCTGAATGAAGGAGTAAAATGTCTTCCAGTTTGAACTGAGGTAACAGAATGTGAGGCAACTGGCAGTTGGAACAGAGTTCTTTACTTCAACTCCCAGAATCCCCCAGCCAGGATGCTGCTTTAAGAGAGGAGGACTTCTACTCCCAGAATCCCCCAGCCAGGATGCTTTAAGAGGGTAGGATTTCCAACTCCCAGAATCCCCCAGCCAGGGTGCTTTAAGAGGGGAGGACTTCTACTCCCAGAATCCCTCAGCTGGGATGCTTTAAGAGGGTAAGACTTCCACTCCTAGAATCCCCCAGCCAGGGTACTTTAAGAGGGGAGGATTTCAACTCCCAGAATCCCCTAGCCAGGATGCTAAGAGGGGAGGACTTCTAGTCCCAGAATTCCAGAGCCGGCATACTTTAAGAGGAATAGATTTCTTGCTGGCTGGGGGATTCTGGGAGTTAGTCCATCCCTCTTAAAGCATGCTAGCTGGGGATTTTGGGAGTTGAAGTCCATCCCTCTTAAGTCATGCTTGCTGGGGAATTCTGGGAGTTAGTCCTCCCTTCTTAAAGCATGCTGGCTGAGGGATTCTGGGGATTGAAGTCCACTTAAGGCATGCTGGCTGGGGAATTCTGGGAGTTGAAGTCCACCCCTCTTAAAGCATGCTGGCTGGGGAATTCTGGGAGAAACCATCTTAGTGTTAATTGTGAGCGGAGAATAAATTGTGGAAACTTGGTTAACTGTGCTGAGATTCCTCGGAGAGAGGTTCTGGCTCTGGGGAGCTGAGGGAAGGGGCAGGGATGGGAAACAGAACATAGGGAGTCTTGGAGGGTGGTGGGGGAGCCCCAGGGATGCCTGTGGCAGGCAAGCCTGGCCCTGCTCTAGGCCTCTAAGAGTTTTCCCCAGCCCTGAGGTAGCGAGTATTCTGTTTAGCAACTCACACATTCAATTAATGGCTGCCTCAGGGAGAGCAGGGGGATTCGAGTAGTTAAGGAAAGCTGTCTCACTTAACAGTCTTTGCAACATGCAACCGTAATTGCAAGGCCCATAATAGTTGTATCTTGAGGATTACTTTTATGCTGGCTGGGGAATTCGGGGGCTCAAAATCTGGGCGAAACCAATGTAGAAGACTGAAACTCTATATGTGGGAATTACATAATCAACATACAAAAAAGCTCCACCTAAAATTCCTTTTTGAGGAATTCCACAACTTCTGGAAAAGGAAATATCCAGAAACTTCTGCTGATAACCAAAAACTAGTAGTTAGCCATTTTCCATTTCCCTTTTCTCTCCAACTAATTTAATCCTAAGAACTGTTTGAGTAAAATGAATCAGGCCAAAATTGAAACAATCAATTTCTCCCCCAGTTTCTTTTTTTATTTATATATTTTTTCTTTACATATAATAAGTGCTTAGTGAACTGCATAATGTCTGAGTCAATTTGGTTATACAGTAATATTTTTAAGTACCTAATTTCTACCTGTATTGATAAAACAAGTCCCAACTTTGAAAATATTCTGTCTTCTTTTTCTTTTATCTTCAGTGCTAGTCTGCCCATTTCTACACAGTCTAATATTTTTTTCATTATAGCTTCTTCTGCGTTTCCTTGTTTTTCCAGTATTGTGCAAATACAAAAACTGTCAAAACATGTAATATTAAATATGCATTCCCTTTATTGTTTTTTTTTTCTGGTATTATGCCTAACAAAAATAGTTCTGGCTTATAATCTATATGCTGCCTTAACATTTTTCCTAACCACATATGCATTTTCATTCAATTTTTTTTTGCCTTTGGACATGTCCACCACATGTGATTATTTGTGCCTGGTATTTGATTATATTTCTAACATTTGGTGGACATGTTTTTAAACATTTTTGCTAGCCTTGCTGGTGGTGCCATCTATAGAACATTTTATACAGATTTTCCTTCTACATAGTTGCCATCAACAATTTATAGTTTTTCTCCCCAGAGTCTTTGCCGATTGTGTTATGCTATGGTATATTCAAAAAATTTTGCCCAAACTGTCATTGTCTCTTTTACCTGTTCATCTTCAATTTTAAGCTTAATAAAAATTATATAATTTGATTAACTTTTCATCCACAGCTGACAGTATTTGATCAAAAGTTGTTTTCTCTTTATAAAAGTCATATATCTTAACATCTTTCTCATATCTTGATTGCATTTGCATATGTGGCCACCACGATGAATCAATACCCTGTTTCTGTAGTTCTTGTTTAGTTTTTAGTTCCCCTTCCACATTCAAAATGTCATTATATATTAAATTACTTCTGAAGATTTACTAGATTAGGGTGAACAAATTTTCAAACAATTCAAGCTATCAATTTCTCATCTACAGTTTCAAAGGGAGATCACAAATGAAATTCCAGCATTCTCCAAACTCATCTACTTTTTCCTCATATGGATTACCTTGTGTGCAATAAAGGATGATTTATGCTTGAAACAAAGTCTACAGACTGGACAATTGAAAGATTTCTCCACGATGTGAGTCCTTTGGTGTAGCACCAGGTGGGAATTCTGACTGTAACGTTTCCCACAGTCAGGACATTCAAAGGGTTTCTCTCCTGTATGAATACTCTGGTGTCGAACCAGGCTAGAATTATAACTAAAACTTTTCCCACAGACAGGACATTCAAAAGGTTTCTCTCCTGTGTGAGTCTTTTGGTGTTTCACTAGACGGGAATTATCACTAAAACTTTTCCCACAGAAAAGACATTCAAAGGGTTTCTCTCCTGTGTGAGTCCTCTGGTGTACCACCAGGTGGCAATTCTGACTGTAACGTTTCCCACAGTCAGGACATTCAAAGGGTTTTTCTCCTGTGTGAGTCCTCTGGTGTATCACCAGATGGGAATTCTGACTGTAACGTTTCCCACAATCAGTACATTCAAAGGGTTTCTCTCCTGTGTGAGTCCTCTGGTGCAGCACCAGGTGGGAATTCTGACTGTAACATTTCCCACAGTCAGGACATTCAAAGGGTTTCTCTCCTGTATGAATACTCTGGTGTCGAACCAGGCTACAATTATAACTAAAACTTTTCCCACAGATAGGGCATTCAAAGGGTTTCTCTCCTGTGTGAGTCGTATGGTGTATCACCATGGGGTAATTCTGACTGTAATCTTTCCCACAGTCAGGATATTCAAAGTGTTTCTCTCCTCTGTGAGTCGTCTGGTGTTTCACCAGGTTGGAATTCTGACTGTAACGTTTCCCACAGTCAGGACATTCAAAGGGTTTCTCTCCTGTGTGAATACTCTGGTGTCGAACCAGGCTAGAATTATAACCAAAAGTTTTCCCACAGATACGACATTCAAAGGGTTTCTCTCTTGTGTGAGTCCTCTGGTGTATCATCAGATGGGAATTCTGCCTGTAACATTTCCCACAGTCAGGACACTCAAACGGTTTCTCTCCTGTATGAGTCCTCTGGTGTAGAATCAGTGTGGAATTGCGACTAAAACTTTTCCCACAGTCAGGACATTGAAAGGGTTTCTCCCCTGTGTGAGTTCTCTGGTGACTCATCAGGCTGGAATTCTCACTAAAATTCTTCCCACAAATAGGACATTCAAACAGTTTCTCTCCTGTATGAGTCCACTGGTGTCTTACCAGGCTGGAATTCTCACTAAAACTTTTCCCACAAATAGGACATTCAAAGGGTTTCTCTCCTGTATGAGTCCTCCGGTGTGTCAGCAGGTGGGAATTCTTAACAAAACTTTTCCCACAGTCAGGACATTCAAAGGGTTTCTCCCCTGTGTGAGTTCTCTGGTGACTGACAAGGTTGGAATTATTACTGAAACTTTTCCCACAAATAGGACATTCAAAGGGCTTCTCTCCTGTATGAATCCTCTGGTGTATCACCAGGTGGGAATTCTGTCTAAAACTTTTCCCACAGTCAGGACATTTGAAGAGTTTCTCTCCTGTGTGAGGCCTCTGGCATATCATCATATTAGAATTCTGATTGAAACTTTCCACACGGATAGCACATTCAAAGGGTTTCTCTCCTGTGTGTGTGTGTCCTTGTGTCTCAAGAGGTGGAAATTTGTAATAAAACCTTTCCCACAATCTTGAGAGTCATAAAGTTTCTCCTGCAGTGAATCCACTGATGTATTATCAGACTGGAATTGTGACCATGCCTTGTTTAGCGGTACTTTCATTCAAGCCATTTTCTTCTTCATAGGGGGAGTCCTATATTACTGTCTGCTCCACATGGCTTTTACTATTGACCTTTTCCTCCAACTGATTTCCAGGTATTTCCCTTTGTTGAATAAAAAATAATCTCCCTTGACTTTTCATGTAATATATCCTTGAGTTGTGCATAATCTGCTTATTTTGGCTTGAAATCTTTTTTAATTTTCCATCTTTTGTCTAACAACTTCTCCATGAAGAGCACGAGAATTGTGTGGTTTTCTGAATGAAATGGGAAATATTTTGATTTTTGGCTTGATTTACTTCCCTTTTCAATGTTGCTTGTTATTTGTAGCTGTCCTGAGTAGCTCTTATTGCCATCTTCTTTGTCTGTAAGATTCAAAGAAAAGTGTAACATTGTTTATAAAATGATAAGAGATGATGTGAAAAAAGAAATATTACAATGAAAAAGCAAACATGCTCCAATAGTAGAATAATCTCTCACTTATATTATTTAACATTTGACACATGGAAGACTACTGAGATCCATGTTCAAATACACATTCAACCAAATTCAGTTGTTTAATTGGGTCAATCACAAATTCTTAGAAACACAAAGGACAATTATAAGTTGAAGTGCTGGGGATAAATTATATAATTGCAGGCATATCCCTACAGAGAGTAATACAGATATACCCACCACCTACACGTGTATTCATGTGAAAATCTATGTCTTCCAAGTCTGATAAAATGTCCCAGAATGTTTACATTCAAACCTTCTGAGCTAAATTTAGACATGTGGAGGCTTTAACTGATGAAATGATGCTGAACGCTTCTGCAAGATTTGAAGCATCACTTTTGTCCATGAAAGTCCTCAGACACAAATAAAAGCAGTAAACACTGTCCACAAGTACTCTGGTGACATCCCCACTCAAGTAGTCCTCACTTAATTTACCATAATTGGAACTGATATCTGCATCATTAAGCAGCTCAATCATTAAGTACGATGTCACATGACAGTGCCAAGTTGCATCTGTTCCTCTGTATTTGTTAAGCAAATCACTGTAGGTTGTTAAAGGCAATTCCATATGACTGTGGACTTACAATTTCCTACCCAATGATTTTGCTTGTGAGAAGCTAGTTGAGGTCACAAATGGGGATCATCAGTGTGGGATGATGCGGCCATCATAAATGTGCAACTATGGGAAGAACGCAAATTGGTGCAACTTCTTTTCCTGCACCTTCAAAATCACAGTCACTGCTGACAAGCGGTCACTGAACAACTGCTAGGATCACCACAAATTTTGGGGATCAGATGCACGTCTGCTTCTACTGTGCCACAGTAACTTTGAAGGCTCAGGGAAGAAGTGGTAGTGAGAACTACCTGTGCAACCAACGGTGCCTAAAGGTCCTCAAGAGCTATTTTTTAGAAAGTGCTAGATTAAGCACAATCGAACCCGGTTAATACATGGATGGGACAAGAAATACCATACTTATTGGCAAGACATGTGTTAGGAATGTAAGTCACCTAACAGTTATTTGGGTTGGAAATATATAAACTAGGATAGACATTTTAATACTGTATCTTTAAGAAAATGCAAAAACTGTAATTGGGTGTGGTTTCTCAAACGGCCATAAGATGGAGCCAGAAACCTGGGTTGGTAGGAGTGAGAAAGTCTCAGAAGAGAGTGTGAGTGAGTCTGTTTCCTTCTGCTGGAGAGAGTTTTGCCGTTCCTCCATTTTTCCCTATTGACTGTTATTTTTGGATTTGATGTAAGTCTGTTACTGAACTGTTTTTGATACTGGACTTTGATATTGGAATTATCCCTGGACTGAACACTTACTGATTTACCAGTACATTGACTTGGACTGTGTTTGGACTGTGCTTAAATGTTTATTGAAAGTAAAAACCTACATTAACTGTACAGTGTATCTGTGTGCTGTGTGTGTATTATTCAACACTTCTCTCAATACGTCTCCCTGTATGCGCTCATTCTCCTAATGGGGAATTACCTCAACAACATGGAAGTAAAAATACTTGTAAATTGTATCCACCTGTCATTTTCAATACATGCGTGGATTACAAACTATATCAAGAAGGCAACATCAAGATGTAATGGGAGATTTGAACTACTCTGGTATCAACTGGGACAGGGGTCGCCAACCCTTTGGACCTCAGGGACCACTAAACTCATAATTTTAAATCCCGGAGACCTGTGGGTATAGCCTAATTTATGGGTGTGGCTTGGTGGTCATGTGACTGGCTGGGCATGCCTTGTAGGTAAATATTATAAATATTTATATAAATATTGAATTTTTTCTAAAAAAGCAACTTTTACCCAAAATCAGGCAAAGTAGCAGGGGTGGGATTCAAATTTCTTAACAACCGGTTCTGTGGGTGTGGCTTAATTTGTGGGTGTGGCTTGGTGGACATGTGGCTGGGGTGGGCATGACTAGGTGGTCATGTGACTGGGGTGTGCATGGGCAGGTGGCCATGTGAGTGGCAAACCAAATGCAAGTGGTCCTCGCTTAATGACCAGTTGCTTAGCAATGGTTTTTTTGCCAGTTTCCAAGGCCTGGGGAGCACTGGAGAGGGCAGGTCGAGGCCCCGGCAGGTGGCCATATGACTGACAAACCAAATATAAGTGATCCTCACTTAATGACCAGGTCCTCACTTAATGGCCAGTTGCTTAGCAAGTGTTTTTTAACAGTTTCCAAGGTCTGGGGAGTCCTGGAGAGGTGGCCAGGTGACTGGCAAACCAAATGCAAGTGGTCCTCACTTAATGACCAGGTCCTCACTTAATGACCAGGTCCTCACTTAATGGCAAGTTGCTTAGCAAGTGTTTTTTGCCAGTTTCCAACGCATGAGGAGCCCTGGAGAGGGCAGGGCGAGGCCCAGGCAGCTACGAGGAGCTATGGGGAGGGCTGCAGAGGGCTGGGCAGAAGGGGTGCTTCTCCTCACCTGACCTCTCATGACAGTGTGGATGCTGCAGTGGTCTTAAGTGTGAAAAATGGTCATAAGTTACTTTTTTCAGTGCCATTGTAACTTTGTATGGTCACTAAATGAATTGTTGTAAGTCAAGGATTACCTGTACAAAAATACAAAAAGCTTCTGTGCTTGCAAAAAGCTGCCTAAATGCCAATCATTAGATTAAAAATACCTGCAAGTCGGAGTTACAAATCAGGCAGAGTTCCAGAGCATCTTGAGGAATGAAAATATTTAAAATGCAGTGATAACTATCAAGCAGCCATCTCTTCCTCATAAAGTGAAACCCTTTAGCAGAGAGGTCATTTAAGCTCTCCAGAAAGAGCACACCCAGCAGAAGCAATCCTTAGATCCATTTGAACACTTAAAAATACCATCTGGTCTCACCTACTTCACAAGATATCCTATGGAAATCACCCAGATTTAAGGAAAGGTCACATGCCCCCCAGAAAGGCAGTAAAAAAAACCCAGTGCAAAGTTTGCATCCTGCCTCTTAGAAGTATACCCCAAAAGGACAGTGCCCGATAGTATTAAAGTAGTGAAGGAAAAAAACCCTCCCCAAATAGAAAAAGAAACCATGAGGCAATTTTTTTTGAAACACAATACAAATAATTAAATCACAACAGTAACTGTTGCGTGTTGAAGCTGAATCGGGAAAATTATCCTATCAATAAACACAGGATTAAATTTCACCAAGCACAGAATTAACCTTCACCAAAAATCAGTTTTAGACCAAAACTCAGAAAGAGTATGTAAACTCATGTTTGAATGTTAATCTTTCTAGCTAGCCAAGAAGCCTTGTTGAATGTCACTCATCTTGGTTCCCTGTCACTAAAAGCTTTGCTTCATTATTCAATTATTTCTTCAAAGTGCTGATTGTCCAGGGAAGTATTTCCTCCCAACAGCATGTAAAAATCTTAAAATAACCCTTCCCCTTTAAGAAAGCCTCAGAAGCTCCAGAGACAGGAAGTCTAGGCTGTCTGCCAAGAATGCAATAAGGATGGAAAAAAACAAATGGAGATTGCTTCTAACTACCGGTTTTCTGAACTACTTAGAAAGTTAACAAGGGGTTCTATAGAACCGGATACAATCAGTGGAATCCCACCCCTGCAAAGTAGGCAGGCAGATTGAGTTGCTCACAAAATCACAGTTTCATTCATCTATCTTTCTGCCGTCAGCTAGCTGAGTCTGTCACATAAAATTTGCTTGCAAGCAAACTCATAAAATTTGAGATCAAACAGATTCCTAACCAACTTAACTGACAACTTTGTCATCCTAAAACTAGAGGAGGGAACTAGAGGAAAAACTATACTGGACCTAATTATTACTAGTAGAGAAGAAATGATAGAAGGAGTTGAAGTTGCCAGAACCTTTGGCAAGAGTGACCATGTCATGCTAGAATTCAATATTAAAGAATATTCCAATATTATTTAAGAAAAAATCCTTTTCAATTTTTAAAATTTCTTTTTTTCTATTTTTCAATTCCTTGTTCCAATTTTAACTCTTCTTTTTTTCAACCCTTAAATATCATTTTAATTTATTTTTTTCAATTTTTAAATCTTTTTCAACTTTTAAATCCTTTTCCATTTTTTTTAAAATAAAATTTGCTTTTCAATTTCTCTTTTCAACTAAACATTTAAAAAACAGTTTACTTATTTTAATTCTTTAGAAATGTTTAAATTCTTAATGATCTAAGACAGTGGTTGGGGAGGCATGTCCGGTTGGGTGGGGTGACATCACTCATCACACCCAGCCCTGCTTCCTGGTCACTAGCCTCAAAGGCAGAGGTAAGATTCAGCTGGTTGGGTCTAATCCCAACACTGGCTGTCCCTGCCCCCACCCATTTTTTCAGACTGTTGTTTGGCCATTTTAGGGGCCATTTTCAAGCCGTTTTTCAGGCCTTTTTCGGGCTGTTGCAAAAAAAGAGATTACAAATTAACAATTGTAGTGTGTTAGAAACCCATTGTATGTGTGAAGTCTTCATCACTGACAGAGAGTTGGGAAATGAGCTTTACATTATCTTATTATTAAATTCCTTTATTATTAAAATTAATCGATGCCCATCTCACAGTTTGAGGCAACTCTGAGCATCTTGTCTTGCCTTAATGCTCATAGCAACACTGACAATACCCATTTTTTACATGTTCAATGCTTCTGATAATTCTAACATAATACATTTTGAAAAATGAGACTTTCTATTGGATATTTTTTCCTCATGTTATGGTAGCAAAATAGAGAGGTTTGTCCCTCTTCTGTGTTATCAGTGTGGACAGTGTGGCAAAATGGCAGCTGCTTCCCCAAGTCCACTGCATGATCCAGGGATGAATCCAGGGCCGACTGAAAATGGTGGCTGCTTCCAGGACACAGTCATGAGGCCCAAGGATGTGTGTTGTTCCCACCCTCCACATCATGAGGACCAGAGATCTTCCAAAGGTAAGGAGGAGAAGGGTATGAGGCCTGTGGGATGGTAGTCAGGGCTGAGGACTGGCAACTTGAGAATTTGCGCCGACTATAAATGTTCCATAAACAACTATTTGCATATTAGCGCATGTCCAGTCCGAGTTATCTAGCACCTGCTACATTCTTTTGAGTCAGGAACCATTTTTGCAAAACTAGACATGTCCCAAGCTTATCAACAGCTCCCTGTTGATGACACAGCCACTGAACTACAAACTATTGCAACTCACAAGGGCGCTTTCAGGTGTAGGTGCCTCCAGTTTGGAGTCAGTGTGGCCCCAGGAATTTTTCTCCATCATTGATGGAGAGGCTTCTTCAAGGATTACCTGGCATAATACCTTATTTTGATGACATTTTAATTTCTGCCTCTGACAAACCTCAGTTAATACAAAGAGCCCGAGGTGTCCTCGAGTGCTTCAGGAAGGCAGGCCTCAAATTGAAGAAAGAGAAGTGCACTATAGCGACACCGCAGGTTGAATTTCTGGGCTACAAAGTTGATGCCTCTGGCATTCATCCAATTGAATCTAAAGTACGTGCAATTCATGATGCGCCCATACCATCTAACAAGACTGAACTGCAGTCTTTCTTGGGACTCCTTAACTTTTACGCCTCATTTTTGCCCCATGAGGCTTCCATTGCAGAACTTCTGCATAGACTTCTGGACAAACAATCCTCTTAGCATTGGGGACCTAAGGAAGCCTATGCTTTTAAAGCAGTCAAATCATTGCTCACATCCGATGCTGTCCTGATTCAATTCAACAAAATTTGCCTTTAGTCTTAGTAGTAGACGCCTCACCTTTTGGCATAGGAGCCGTTTTAAGTCACAGACTGCCCAATGGTTTTGAGGCACCTATTGCCTTTTTCTCCGGGACGTTATCTCCAGCAGAATGCAACTACAGTCAACTTGACAAAGAGGCTTTGGCTGCAGTTGCCTCGGTAAAAAAAGTTCCACAAATTTCTCTATGGGCACCACTTTGAGTTAATTACAGACCATAAGCCTCTTTTGGATCTTCTATCTGGCAACAGACAAACGCCTCAGTTTTTGTCTCCAAGAATGACCAGGTGGACATTATTTCTGGCTGCATATTCTTATACGCTGACACATCAAGCTGGCAAACACCTCAGCCAGGCAGATGCTCTCAGTCGCTGTCCTCTTCCTACTCCAGTGGAGAATCCTGTACCAACCAATGCTGTGTTCCTGATCAACGACCTCAAACTTCCCATCACTGCTTCTGATATCACTGCCCACTCTGCCAAGGACAAGGTAATTTCCCAAGTCCTTGACTGGGTGGGAAGGGGGTGGCCTAAAGCCCCTTATTCACCTGAATTCTTGCCGTTTAAAATCCGTTAGCAAGAATTGTCTTCCTTGCAGGGCTGCCTGCTTTGGGGAGCCAGGGTAGTTATTCCTCCCCAGTTACAGGGCCCAGTCTTGGAAGTTCTTCAAGAGGGTCATCCTGGCCTTGTGAGGATGAAGGCTTTAGCTCGCAGTTATATGTGGTGGCCTGGCATGGATGCTCAGATCACCAGCTGCGTAAACGCTTGCCAGCCATGCCAGGTCACCAGAACATCTCTACCCGCAGCCACTCCAGGAAGATGGGGAACATGCATGGTCCAGGCTGCATATTGGTTTGGCTGGCCCTTTCCATGGGCAAACATTTCTGGTGGTGGTTGACTCCTTTTCATAATGGGTTGAACTAGCCTTAATGCCCACCACAACTTCTGAAGCTGTCTCTAAGGTCCTGCTGCAAATGTTTGCTACCCATGGTCTTCCTGACACCATCGTGTCAGATAATGGCCCGCAGTTCACATCCTGTGAATTCGAGGTTTTCCTGGTTAACCAGGAAATCAGGCATGCCCTAACAGCCCTTTTCCACCCAGCCAGTAATGGTATGGCTGAGAGAGCAACTAGGTCTGCCAAAGATGCCCTGGAAAGGCTGGGGCCTGCAGATTGGCACTCCAGACTTGCTAAGTACCTTCTAATCCAGCACATGACCCCCTGTGCCACCACAAAGAGGTCCCCAGCTGAACTCCTTATGGGCCGCTCTCTGAGGACCACCTTAGACAGACTCCATCCAAATTATGCCCCAGTCACACCTCTAGGCTCCAATAGCCAGGCTAGGAATTTTGCTGAAAACGACCAGGTTTATGCTAGAAACTATGCTGGACATCCTTTGTGGATGCCAGGTCAAATTGTGGCAGTAACCAGCCCTAACTCTTATAGGGTCCAGTTGCAAGACGGTCACATTTGGCGCCGCCATGTTGATCAGTTAAGGGGGCGTTGGAGTACTTCCATAGGTGGCCCTCTGGATGTTTTTGCTGCAACCAGACAACTGGCGCCCGAAGAAGCCCACCGTGGACCCGACAGTGATGTGAATCGACCTAGGCAGTCGACAATTCTGCACCCCGAACCATCTGAAGCTGAGACACCTGCTCCATCATCGCCAGAGACTTTCCGCCAAGCAGAGGAGTCCCATTCTGCAGCAGCACTGCCGGAGCCAAGAAGATCTGGCCGACTGCGCAAGTGCCCGAGTTATTTGAAGGACTACTCATGCTCCATTCGGGGAGAAAGGATTATTCCGTTCTGAGAGGACTGAGCTGAAGTTTTCACTCCAGTCCCTGCTTCCAGCGGGAACGCGGACCGCTCCTATTGGCTGACGCCATTTGACAGCTGACTATAAAAGGGAGCTGTCAAATGGCATCAGCTGTTGCCTGCCAGCTGGCTACCCTGTTAGCGCAGCAGTCGTGGCAACCCTTTATTGTTAAAATAAAGTTACAGCTGAAGTTGCTTTCATGTTGCCTCTATCATTCTGCCTCGCACACTACAGTAGACCACAACCTACTTCTTGGTAAGCTAGAAAAATGTGGAATAGACAGCATCACCAATAGATAGATTTGTAACTGGCTGACCATATTCTCAATGAATAGTCCTTAATGGTACCACATCCACATGGAGGGAAGTAAGCAGTCGGATATCACAAGGTTCTGCCTTAAGCCCAGTAATCTTCAATATCTTCATAAATGACTTAGATGAGGCTATAGAAGAACTCATCAACTGGCAGGAATAGCCAACACCCCAGAAGACAAGTTCAAGATCCAAAAAGATCCTGACAGACCTGAAAAATAGGCCATATCCAACAAAATGAAATTGAATGTGGAGAAAAGTAAACTTTTACACCTGGGCAGAAAAAAACTAAACCTGCAAGTAGAAATTAGGCGAAACCTGGCTCCAAAACAGTAACTGTGAGAGGGACCTTGGAATCTTATTGGACGATCCCTTAAACATGAGACAGTAGCGTGCAGCAGCAGCCAAAAAAGCTAATACAATCCTTGGTTATAGAAACAGAAGCATAGAATCAAAATTACATGATGTATTAGTACCACTTTATAAAGCCTTGGTAACACCATACCTGGAATACTACATCCAGTTTTAATCACCACATTACAAAGACGAAGTTGAGACTTTGGAAAAAGGTGCAAAGAACAGCAACTAAGGTGATTAAAAGCCTGGAGACTAAAAAATATGGAGAATTGTTGGAGCATTTGGGTTTGGCTAGACTAGAGAAAACAAAAACAAGATAGCAATATTCTAGTACTTGAGAGTCTGCCAGGAAGAAGAGGGGATCAATTTATTTTCCAAAGCACCAGAGAGCAGGATAAGAAACAATGGATGGAAACTAATCAAGGAGAGAAGCAACCTGGAATTCAGGAGAAACTTCCTAACAGTGAGGATGATTAACCAATAGAATAGCATGCCTTTAGACATTGTGGATGCTTCATCACTGGAGGATTTTAAGAATATGTTTTTCCTACCTCAGTATAAAATCTTGCTTTTCTCCACAATATATTTCATATTGTTGGATAGGGCCCATTGTTCAAGTCTCTCAAGATCTTTTTGGATCCTAAGCTGGTCTTCTGAGGGTGTTGCTATTCCTGCCAGCTTAGTGTCATCTGCAAATCTGATGAGTTCCCCTTCTATTCCCTCATCTAAGTCATGTATGAAGATACTGAAGAGTCCTGGGCCTAAGACAGAACCCTATGGCACATCACTGCTTACCTCCCTTCGTGTAGATGTAGTAGCATTAAGGACTACTTGTTTAGTATGGTTTGTCAGCCAGCTAGAAATCCATCTGTTGATGATGCTGTTTTTCCCACATTTTTCTAGCTTGTCAAAGATAGGTTGTAGTCTACTTTATCGTATGCTTTGCTGAAGTCTACATATACTATGTCCACACCATTTCTCTGGTCGTCTAATTTAGTCACCTTGTCAAAGAATGAAATAAGTTTTGCATGATCTGTTTTTAACAAATCCATGATGGCTTTTAATTAAAACTTTATTTGTTTCTGGACGTTCACAGATCTGCTTTATATTATTTTTTCCAGTATCTTCCTAGGTATTGTTAGACTGGTTGGCTTGTAATTTCCTGGGTGTGATTTTCTTTTTTTTAAAGATGGGAACTACATCAGCTCTTTTCCAATCCACAGGTAATACCCCAGTATATCCCAGGATTTTTGAAGGATATGGTACAATGGTTCTGAGATAATATCTGCCAGCTCCCTCAGAACTCTGATGTTCTGAGAATCAGGTCCTGGTGATTTATATTCACCAAACTCATCAAATTTGCAGATGACACCAAGCTGGCAGGAACATCAAACACCAGAAGATAGGGTTAAGATACAGAAGAATCTCAGCAGACTTGAACACTGGGCCCTATTTAACACAATGAAACTCAATGGAGGAAAAAACCCCAAGGTTTTACACTTAAGCAAGAGAAACCAAATGTACAGATACAGAATAGGTTGAACATGGCAGTATCTATGAGGGAACACTGAATCCCAGTGGACAATCATTTAAATGTGAGCTAGCAGTGTTGCAGTGGCCAAAAAAGCCAATGCAATTCTAGGCTCTATTAACAGAGGGATACAGTCAAGATCAAGTGAAGTGCTAGTACCAATTTATAATGCTTTGGTAAGGCCACACTTGGAGTACTGCAACCAGTTTTGGTCACCAAGTATTAAAAAGATGTTGAGACTCCATAAAGAGCCCATAGAAGAGCAGCAAGGAGGATTAGGGGGCTGGAGGCTGAAATAAGTAAGAACAGTGGCAGGAACTGGGCATGGCTAGTCTAGTGAGGAGGAGAACTAGGGGGAGACATGATAATAATTGAGGGGTTGCCACAAAGAAGAGGGGGTCAACCTATTCTCCAAAGCACCCAAAGGCAGGACAAATGGAGGGAAACTAACGAAGGAGAGAAGCAACCTAGAACTAAGAAGAAATTTCCTGACACCCAGAACAAACCAGTGGGAACTGTTTGCCTTCAGAAGTTGTGGGTGCTCCATCACTGGAGGCTTTGAAACAGAGACTGGACAGCCATTTCTCTGAAATGATCTTGGGTCTCCTGCTCGATCGGGGGGTTGGAATAGATGACCTCCAGGGATCCTTCCAACGACGTTCCTCTGCAACACTCCTCTAGCGATGGAGAAACAGCCTGAACTTAAAAGAGGTTTCTAAAATCTTCTCACCAGAAGGAAAACTGCAGCCACCGGTGGGCTTAAATTTGGGGAGGGAGGGAACCTGCATCAGCAGCAGCTGACACGCTTCAGCCCAGTTTTTTCTCTGCTTCCAGGCCGTGGAGGGAACCAAACAGCCCGACTTGCTCCCGGACTCTCCTCCCACCTGCTGCCCTCAACTCACCTGCCAGCTGCTGCTTCGACCCTGGGAAAAGCAGAAAAGGCGCTCTGTACACCACCTTCCTCCCATGAGTCATCCGGAAAAGGAAGTTCCTCTTCCTATCTTTTCTAGCAATACAGTACTTGATGGTTTTAACTCTTTAAACTCAACCACAGAGCACACCTACTGTATTGTCAGCTTTCTAGCAACAGATTTTGTCCTCTTGACTTCCATCTCCGGATAGGAAACGCTTGTCCCGTCTCTACCTAAGGCGTCTGCAAGGTGTTTTCACGGATTAAATGCTATCAAGATGTTTTGACTTCTAGCAACCTACCTTTGCAACTGAGCCAAGTGAAATAGTTAAATGTGAAGTGGTGGAATTCAATTTTTTTACTACAGGTTATGTGGGAGTGGCTTATTTGGTGGGCGTGGCTTCGTGGTTATGTGACTGAGTGGGTGTGGCTTGGTGGTCATGTGACTGGGTGGGCATGGCCAACTCAATGTCACTCACATCAAGGGGTGCCTCACCTGGCCCCTCCCCTCCATTCTTTGTCACCCAGCCTCAACTTACCTATAGTTCTGTAAAAATGTTGTTCACCTTTTTTGACATTATTATTATTTTGATAATAATCTGCATACTATAGATGTACTTTCATGGACCACTGAAAGGAGGAAATGGCCCGCGTGCTTTGCCCAAGAGTATGATAGGCAGCAGGCTTTTAAGGGGCAGCCAGAAAGAAGGGGGGGGAATGTATTTTCCAAAGAAGCAGAATGCAAGCAAGAAGCAATGGATGGGAACTGAACAGAGAGAAGTAACCTAAAACTAAGGAGAAACTTTCTGACAGAACAATTAACCAGTGGAACTGCCTGCCTCCAGAAGTTCTGGGTGCTCAATCACTGGAAGTTTTTATGAAAAGACTGGATAGCCATTTCTCTGAAATGGTATAGGGTTCACCCCAAGATCCCTTCTAAGTATTATTCTTACACCTTTCCCAGGATTTCTACTCAGAGTTTGGCATCCTCAGCTTTCTGGCCTGATCTGTGGGTTGGACTAGAAGACCTCCAAGGTCCCTTTCAACTCTTGTTAAACACATGTGTATTTTATGATCTGGACTATTGACATTGAATGCATGTAAACCCTGAAAAATATGTGGTAGCCCTGGGCAAAAGAAAGGCAGAAAAATCACTCTGTGTGTAGGGACAGTGTAAAATATTAACACATGATAAATAGTGGAACAATTAAAAATAATAGCACAGAATTTTATCTCTCTCTCTCTTCCTATTTTTTTATTTTTTTCTCTCCCTTTCTTTTTCTTTCTCTCTCTCTCTCTCTCATACACACACACACACACACACACACACACAGAGCACTTAACAGACAAGCATTTTGGAAGTAGCTCCTTTAAATTTCTCCAAGGTTGGAGTGGATTCCCCCATTCCCTCTGTCTGCCCACACTCCTTCTCACTCTAGGCACTTTAACTCACAAGCGGAAAGTGATACTTGCGGCGACCATGGGGAATCCTTGGAGAAGTTTTTAAAGGACCTGCTTCCAAAATGCATTTCTTTTACATTGCAAAAGTGCTCCAGGGATCGATTCATCCCCACCTCCTCGGGTCAGACCGCACTCTTTCTCATTTCCAGGCACTTTTAACTCATGAGGGGAAAGCGATACTTGCAGTGTCCGTGCCTTTCTTCCTTCCCCCCAGGGAGAAAGAGGACATGGGGAACGGAAAGCTAGGAGAGCGATCGCAAGTGAGGAACCGGGTGACCGGGTTGGGGGCGTGGCCAGCCAGGGGTCACCACCCGTTCAGTGCCCCATGCCAAATAACCGCTACCGGTTCGCCCGAGTAGGTGCGAACCGGTTGAATACCACTTCTGAATGTGATGCTACCTAACGTTAAAAAGATTAGCTATCTGCTCAGCCCTATCTGCTCAGCCCTATCTGCTCAGCCCTAAAACAATAAGAATAAGCTTTCTTGGGGGTGTCTCTCCTTGGAGATCAAAGCCTCTCTACCCCTTTATGACTTTTTGCCCTTTATGATGGCAAAACCATCAGGAGAGAAGCTCCAGGGGAGCCAGCTTCACTCCTGCTGGCCAGGGCTGCCTCCAAGAGCTCCTAGCATGAAGTTTGATTCCTGAAGGAGGAAATTGTATGACAACTGCTAAATGTTAAATGCCATGTGTAAATTCTGTAAATTTACTTGCAGGGAGGTCTCCATTAGGTCACAGATAGAGGATAGAGGAAATTATACAGCAGGGCCTAGAAAACGGGGACTAAGAAAGGGGACAATTGTCAATATATAGTAGAATAAATATTTGGAATGGAATGGAATGGAGTAACAGGGTTGGAAGGTATTCTAGACCTTGGAAGTCTTCTAGTCCAACCCCCAGCTTAAACAGCAAACCCTGCTAGGAAATGGTTGTCCAATCACTTCTTAAAAATGTCCAGTGTTGGAGCATACACAACTTCTGAAGGCAAGTTGTTCCACTGATTATTTGTTCTATCAGGAAATTTCTCCTTAGTTTCCTTCCTATATTAGCTTCTTTTCCTGCCTTTAGGTGCTTTGGAGAATAGCTTGACTCCCTCTTCTTTGTGGCAACCCCTGAGATATCAGCACACTGCTATCATGTCACCCCTGGTCCTTCTTTTCATTAAACTAGACCTACCCAATGTCATGCCCCCATCAGAGTCTGAATCTGAGGGGGAAGACGAACAGCTGACAGAGAGCCGGAGAATGGCTCCCTTGGCTGTGGAGGAAACTGGGGAAGGGCAAAATTAGGCTGGGCAGAGAAGAAGAGAACAAGGGAGAGGTGGAACAAGGGAGAGGGGGTTCAGATGAAGACCAAGGCCCATCCCCTCTTCATCTTAGGGCACACAGGGAAGAACACAGAAGAGAGCAATGTGGGTTGCATGGCTTATGAGGTAGGAAAAGGCCCAGATCCCCTTCACAAGGCACACCTGGGGATGCAGTTTAAAGGAGAGGCAGTTGGGAGGGGTGTTTGTCAGGAACAAATGCTGAATTCATCTAGTGTTGTGAGTTTAGCCTGCATTCCCGGCATTTCTCCTGCCTGTGTGAATTATTGCCATGCCTCTGTGTGTTTATCTGCCTTGCTGGAATTGTTGGACTCATTATCTTTCCCTTCTGGAGGGAATGATTGCAGTAATTCTGCTTACAGTGGTTTGGAGTGGAGAATCTGCAGTCAGGGGCTGTTGTAGGTTTGTGGGAGAGATTTTCTCCAGTCGGAGAGTAACTGGGATGTTGGGGGACAAAGTTGGAGCAAATAAAGGGACTCATACCTATTTTCTGGCTGTGTTGCCTTTGTGCCCCGCCCCGGGTCACAATACCCAATTCCAGCAACCCTTCTTTATGTTTTAGCCTCCATCCTGTGATCATCTCTGTTGCTCCTCTCTGCACTCTTTCTAGAGTCTCAACATCTTTTTTACATTGTGGTGACCAAAACTGGATGCAGTATTCCAAGTGTGGCCTTACCAAGGCTTTATAAAGTGCTATTAACACTTCACGTGATCCTGATTCTATCCCTGATAATGCAGCCTAGAACTGCAGTGGATTTTTTGTCAGTGCCTGTCACACTGCTGGCTCATATTTAAATGATTGTCTACTACAGGCCTGTCAAACTGGCGGTGGGTGGGCCGGATGTGTCATGTGTAAGCCATGTTCACCCCGACTCCACAAAGGCAAAAAATAGTCACAATGCATCATGATATGTCATGTGATGCAATCAAGTTTGATACCCGTAGTCTAAGATCCCTCTCACAGTTTCTAAATGTATTTTAAATGTATTTCTACAATGCATTTTTAAAGAAAGGAAAAAAAAAAGAATATCCCATCAAAGCACATGGCTGACTGATCATCAGGCTCACTTTATTACAAGGACATTACAATTTACAATTTACAACCACAGCTGAACCACAACTGAACTGAACAATTGAGGCCAAAATTTATGTTGCTCAGTGAGAAATCGATTAAGTAATTTTTGCCGCATTTTATGATTTCTTGCCATGTTTGTTAACTGAATCACTGAAGTTGTTAAATTAGTAACATGGTTGCTAAGTGAATCCGGATTCCTCATTGACTTTGCTCGTCAGAAGATCGGAAAAGGGGATCACATGACTCCAGGACACTGCAACTGTCATAAATGTGAGTCAACTGTCAAGCATCCGAATGTAAATCAGATGGCCATGGGGATGCTGCAAGGGTCAAAAGTGTGAAAAATGGTCTGAGTTGAGGACTATCTGTATTTTATTGATTCCCCTTTCATTCAGGAATCCAAGATGGCATACAAAGCATTTCCTGGGTAGCATGCTGTAATTTACAGGGTAAATGTCCCCCAGACAGCCTCCCTACCTACTGAGATACAGTTTTTGCCTCTCAATAATCCATAATGTCTCGCCTCTGCCAACTGCTTGCAGGACATGGCTAATTTGCTGCAGGGACAACTTTCTGTGAGAGTGGGTGTGTGGGCAGATTGTGTAGGCTTCATGGGCTGTTTATGGATGCGTAGGCTGGTGAGCAAACCGCTTGGCAAAGGGCATGAAGTACGCAGGCACGTGAGTGGTAGATCAGATCGCAGGGGTGCTGGGCGGGTGAGCAAATTGGTGGGCAGAGTCCCCGTGTGTGCAGGCATGTGAGCAGGCAGGTGGGCAGAGCGTGCTGGGTTGGTGAGAGGATTGGCCACGTCACTATCCGCAGCAGCAGCTGGAGACATAGCCGCCCATATACCTGCTGGCCAGCTGGTGTTCAGATGGAGAATTAGCGAGAGTCATGGCAGGGCAGTTCTGATACAACATTGGTGATGCAGGCATTACCCCTATTGCCACCAATGTATTGGGCTCTGGCAAAGGGGGGGCAGGGTCAGCCACGGTGAGCAGGGTGATGCCACCTGTGAGATCAGGATTGTCGCATCAGAAGAAAGCAAACCAGCAAAATAGTAGGGCAAACAAGAAAAGAGATGCTTTGTGAGATAAATAAACAGAAGAGATAAGCAAGGGTAGAAGCATGCCAATTCCCCGTCAGCTTATTATAATTTCCACTTCAGATTGTGGCCAGCACTATTTTCCTCTCTCTAGAACAATCACACACCACATAGTTCATTTTTGAGCTGGCAAAAATTTAGCTTGATGTAATTAATGAAAATGTGTAAAATATGATTTAACTAGCAAAATGGTCTATTTCAAAAACCCAGTTACTTCTTAAGGGGGATGGGGTGGGGTCTTTCGGTACTTCTTAAAGAAAAGACCTTTTGAAACTACTCTGTTAAAATGCTGTCCAACTATAAATTGGAGGGGCGTCAAGATATTTAAATTTATACTGTAACAGTGGAGGTTGTTTAAAGCAGGGGTCCCCAACCACCGGGCCGCGGACCGGTACGGTCCGTGGAACATTCCCTACTGGGCCGCCGGTTTCCTGGGCGCCGCCATCTTGTTTGACAAGGAAGTGCTTCCGGGTGAGCTTTTCCGGTTGGAAAGTGGCGTTTGCGTCCTGAAGGAATCCTCGTGCCTTAGTTTCATCGAAGGGAGGGCTTTGAACGAAACTAAGGCACAAGGATTCTTTCAACACCCAAGGCAAGGTGAGCTAAGTGACCGTCCCGAAGCCGTCCCGAAGCGAAGCCCATCAACAAAGGTACAAAGGAGGAGTTGAAGGTGGTGGGGAAAAGCGGGGGATGGCTGGCTGGCCGGTCGCTTGGCTCGCCTTGCCTTGTCATGTGTGCTGATGCCAGTACCGGGCCGTGGATCATTTTGTGATGCCGGTACCAGGCCGTGGCAAAAAAAAAGGTTGGGGACCACTGGTTTAAAGAGTCAGAACACACCGTTACAACTGATTGATTAAACAGAGCTGGGTTCTGCATGAGGCAATCTAAGCTGCGATTGGTTGCCTTGCGTGAAAAGGGGGAGTATCCTTGTTTCCCGCCTTTTTGCCATCTGTGCTCTCATGGCTTTATCTGATCTTCCTGCTGTGTTGATTTTACCTCACCAGCTGCACAATTCCTTGACACAAATATCTTCCTTGTACCATCTCCCACTTTCTTATGCTCCTGTGAATTAGAGAGGTTTTTTTCTGAGTCTCTTCCATAAGAATTAGCTGTAATGTCTTCGACCAAATGGGATTATTCACTTCATCACTGGAGGCTTTTAAGAAGAGACTGGACAGTCAGTGGTCTGAAATGGTATAAGGTTGGACTAGAAGATCTCCAAGGTCCATTCCAGATCTATTCTATTCTGGATGATATTGACTCTGAGCTCTTGTTTTTTTTTCCAAAGTTTTTATTTTATTTTTTACACATCTCTTCATGTGAGCAATGTCATTCCAGATTACAATATTTATACATAATCATAGTTACACTTTCAACTTAATTAATATCACTTCAAATTATTATCTATTCGACTAATCTTCA
>NC_141991.1:2251414-2376522 GCF_049901715.1 Pseudonaja textilis
TGGTTTTGTTATCAGTGAAGTTTGTTTTTTTTAAAATGCCTCAAAAACTTCAGTCTTGGAACGTACACAACTTCTGAAGGCAAGTTGTTCCACTTATTATTTGTTCTGTCAGGAAATTTCTCCTTAGTTTCTCTCATTTATTAGTTTCTTCTCCTGCCTTCAGGTGCTTTGGGGAATAGCTTGAGTCCCTCTTCGTTGTGGCAACACCTGAGATATCAGAACACTGCTATCATGTCACCCCTGGTCCTTCTTTGCATTAAACTAGGCCTAGCCAATGTCATGCCCCCATCGGAGTCTGAATCTGAGGGGGAAGACGAACAGCTGACAGAGAGCCGGAGAATGGCTCCCTTGGCTGTGGAGGAAACTGGGGAAGGGCAAAATTAGGCTGGGCAGAGCAGGAAATAGGTAGAACAAGGGAGAGGGAGTTCAGAGGAAGACCAAGGCCCATCCCCTCCTCATCTTAGGGCACACAGGGAAGAACACAGAAGAGAGCAATGTGGGTTGCATGGCTTATGAGGTAGGAAAAGGCCCAGATCCCCTTCACAAGGCACACCTGGGGACGCAACCAGTTGGGAGGGGTGTTTGTCAGGAACAAATGCTGAATTCATCTAGTGTTGTGAGTTTAGCCTGCATTCCTGACATTTCTCCTGCCTGTGTGAATTATTGCCATGCTTCTGTGTGTTTATCTGCCTTGCTGGAATTGTTGGACTCATTATCTTGCCCTTCTGGAGGGATTGATTGCAGTCATTCTGCTTACAGTGGTTTGGAGTGGAGAATCTGCAGTCAGGGGCTGTTGTAGGTTTGTGGGAGAGATTTTCTCCAGTCGGAGAGTAACTGGGATGTTGGGGGGCAAAGTTGGAGCAAATAGGGACTCATACCTATTTTCTGGCTGTGTTGCCTTTGTGCCCCGCCCCAGGTTATCACACACAATTCCAGCAATCTTTCTTTATGTTTTAGCCTCCATCCTGTAATCATCTTTGTTGCTCTTCTCTGCACTCTTTCGAGAATCTCAACACTTTTTTTACATTGTGGTGACCAAAACTGGATGCAATATTCCAAGTGTGACCTTACCAAGGCTTTATAAAGTGGTATTTACACTTCACTTGAACTTGAGTCTATCCCTATTAATGCAGCTTAGATCTGCGTTAGATTTTTTGTCAGCTGCAACACTTTGCTGGCTCATATTTAAATGACTGTCTACTACAGGCCTGTCAAACTGGTGGTGGAGAGGCCAGATGTGTCATGTGCAGGCCATGCTCAGCCCGACTCTGCAAAGGCAAAATAAGTCACAATGCATCATATGTCATGTGATGCAATCAAGTTTGACACCTGTAGTCTACTAGGACTCCAAGATCCCTCTCACAGTTACTATTTCTAAATGTATTGTAAATGTATTTCTATGATACATTTTTAAACAAAGGAAAAAATAGAATATCCCACCAAAGCACATGGCTGACTGATCATCAGGTTAACTTTATTAGGACACTGTATGCTGCCATTTTTAATGCAGATCTAGTATGGAAGAAGCTGAAATATAAGAACCTCAACATATACAGGTAGTCCTCAATTTACGACTGGAACTGAGTCCAAAATGTATGTTGCTAAGTGAAAAATTGATTAAGTAGCTTTTGCAATATTCTTATATATAATTTGCTGCATTTTATAATGGGCCCTTTATAATGGCCTTTTATAAAATTGGTTCGGCCCTCGAACGCAGATCTGATTTTCCATGTGGCCCCCGACAGAAATTAATTGCCCACCTCTGGTGTAGAGTGTATAAAATGTATTGTTTGACCATTAGATCTTGCTCTTCTTGTACCCAATCCACTTTGGAAGAGATTTGAACGCCCGTTTGCAAACGGTTATTTTCTTTAATAAACCTTTGAATTGTGAACCAGACCTGTCTCTGTATTGTGAGTATTAAATAATTCGGGTCTTACATCTCACAAGATGAAGGGCAGAAGCCGGTCCTAGCTGGTATGGAAAAGAGAAAAGGTAAAAAAGCAAAATGTGTATGTAGATAACGGGCTTTGCCAAGGGATGCAGGAAGACCAATTTGGTTGAATAAAGGTACTTAAAAGGGCAACATAAAAACAGGACCACATGGGGTTTTGTTTGTTTGTCTTTTTCTCAATCTTCTATGTAACCATGTTGTTTGATCCTTCGGATTTGTGCCTTCCCTAATTTAACTGAGATGCATTGTTGGAATGATCAGTGTGTGTAAACTTCAGTTTTGTTTTTTTTCAGTGTGTGTGCGTGTGGGTGCGTGTGTGTGCCTAAGTCTTTGTTTCCTCGAGGTAAGTGTTGCAACAGTTAAGTGTGTCTGATCCCTTCAGATATGAACTTTAAATTGTTAAAAAAGTTAAAAGCACTGAGAGAAAATGTCTTCTCCCAGGCTAGCCTGGCCAGCTAGACAGAGTGAAGAACACAGAGTTAAATTTTCTTTCCTCTCTGTGCTTTTAAGAAAAACCCAAGGTTATTAGCAAATGTTTTAAGTTCATTTACAAGAAAAGTTTCATCCTTGCATTTACTATGTATATAAATGATTTTACCTGATCATTTTTCCCGAAGTATGTGAATCCAGTTTCTTTCCTTTCTCATCTGTCGTCTCCATCTGTTTAATAACTGCAATACTGATGTGTTGTTTTTTTCTCAAGCCCTGCCTGCAACTATCTACCCCCCCCCACCCCAATCTCTAATTCTTTTACAATGTGTTTCCTGGTAGAATTACCAACAAAGGGGGGAAGGGACCTTCTTCTTCTGTCTTTCAGCCCTGCAACATGTGGAAACAGATGCTACCCTCTAGAGACATTGGATCTAGTCCTCCACTGAAAGTTATCACAGCAATCAGAGTGAAGCAGACCTTCCCAAGCCTGACTGACTACCTCACTGTGACTGTGACTCACAAATGATGCTGCCCAGTTGGCCAATAAAGCAGGATATGTTGCACTGATGGTCTCATGAGTAGAAGTCCCAGGGCTCATTGTGTGTAATTTTAAAAATACTAAATAGCCTGGATTGCACACTAACCTCAATTTGGCCTCACAAACTTTGGAAGCTAACAGCTAGGGCAGGGAGTGACCATAACCTTGGAAACGGGCAGCCTGTAATTTAAAGGCAAACAATAGTTGTGAAGAATGTAGGGGCTTGTGCTTACAACCTGACTGTACGCTCACAAAAAGAATACATCAAAACACCTGAAAATTAATCGACATGAAAAATTGGATACTGTAAAGAAAAAAAAACCAGAAAGTTTCCCAGGCTCCTAGATCTTCATGGTTGAAAGCTTTTGGGAGCCACTGAAGGAATCCTTTTCTGTTGTTTCTTTATCAATGCCTCCCCACTTTGCATAAAAAAAATTAAAAGCACCCATCAAGGATCAGATCATCATTTTTTAAAAAAAATGAGGGGTTATAGGAAGTTATCACCTACCCCTCTCCTAGAAAAATAAAATATCCCAGGAAATATTTAAAAGGCAGAATATTTCCCCTAAAAAGAGTAGAAACTCAGAAGCAGAAACTCACCTCAGAAGCAAAAACTCAGCCCCCCCACTTTGCTAATAGGCCATTACTCTGGCCTAGGCCAGCCTATTTTACATAACAAAGATCTCCAAGTAGAGCTATAGGAATTGCCCAAACCCCTTTCATTATATCATCATCCAGCAACGCTCAAGCAAGCCTGGGACTCAGGACAGTCTACAGAGTTGCCCCTGCATGGCCCCATGGGAGTCTGACAACCAATCAGAATACAAGCTCAAACTCAAATCCCAACCGAGGGTATATAAGGGACTCTCAGCATGTCAGCCTTCCTTCTTTTCCTTCATTTTGAAGCATGCAATCTTTTTTTTTCACTCCAACCCATGTGGTCCTGTCCACCATTGAACCATCTTTACAAACAGCCTCCATGTTTCCAGTGTCTTTTTCCTCACTTGGAACTGAACCCAGAAGGATAATTCTTCCAACACACCTATAATTTTAATCCTGAGAAAAGTTTGAATATAAGGAATTAGGCCAGAATTCAGTCAATTTCTCACCTACACTTTGTGAATGGAATATCACAAATGAAATTCAATCCTTCTCTAAACTCTTCAACTTTTGCCTCATGGATTTACTTGTGTGCACTAAGGAATGATTTATGCTTGAAGTAAAGATCACAGACTGGACATATGAAACATTTCCCCATGGCGTGAGTCCTCTGGTGTATTAACAAATAGGAATTCCCACTGAAAGATTTCCCACAATCAGGACATTCCAAAGGGTTTATCATCTGTGTGAGTCCTCTGGTGTATTACCAGGTAGGAATTCCGACTGAAACCTTTCCCACAAATAGGAGATTCAAAAGGTTTAATCTCTGGTGTGAGTCCTCTGGTGTCTCATGAGGTCAGAATTCTGACTAAAGCCTTTTCTACAGTCAGGACATTTAAAGTGTTTCTCTCCTGTGTGAGTCCTCTGGTGTATTACCAGGTAGGAATTCCGACTGAAACTTTTCCCACAGTCAGGACAATCAAAGCGTTTCTCTCCTGTGTGAGTCCTCTGGTGTCTCACCAGGGTGGAATTCCGACTGAAACTTTTCCCACAATCAGGACATTCAAAGGGTTTCTCTCCCGTGTGTGTCCTCTGGTGTTTCACCAGGGTGGAATTAACGCTAAAACATTTTCCACAGTCAGGACATTCATAGGGTTTCTCTCCTGTGTGAGTTCTCTGGTGTTTCATGAGGTTGAAATTTGTAATGAAAAATTTCCCACAATTAGGACATTCAAAGGGTTTCTCTCCTGTGTGAATCCTCTGGTGTATTACCAGGTAAGAATTGCGACTAAAACTTTTCCCACAAATAGGGCATTCAAAGGGTTTATCTCCTGTGTGAGTCCTCTGGTGTCTCATGAGATCAGAATTCTGCCTAAAGCCTTTTCTACAGTCTGGGCATTCAAACAGTTTTTCTCCTGTGTGAGTCCTCTGGTGTCTCATGAGCTGGGAATTCTGACCAAAACGTTTTCCACAGATAGTACATTCAAACAGTTTCTCTCCTGTGTGAGTCCTCTCCTGGTGTGTTACCAAATAGGAATTCTGACTGAAACTTTTCCCACAGATAGGACATTCAAAGTGTTTCTCTCTTGTGTGTGTTATCTGGTGACTCACAAGGGAGCTATTCTGACTGAAACTTTTCCCACAGATAGGACATTCAAAGGGTTTATCTCCTGTGTGAGTCCTCTGGTGTATTACCAGGTAGGAATTGCGACTAAAACTTTTCCCACAAATAGGACATTCAAAGGGTTTCTCTCCTGTGTGAGTCCTCTGGTGTATTACCCGGCAGGAATTGCGACTAAAACATTTCCCACAAATAGGACATTCAAAGGGTTTCTCTCTTGTGTGAGTCCTCTGGTGTCTTACCAAGTAGGAACTATCACTAAAACCTTTCTCACAGATAGGACATTCAAAGGGTTTCTCTCCTGTGTGCGTTCTCTGGTGACTCACAAGGTTGCCATTCTGACTGAAACTTTTCCCACAGATAGGACATTCAAATGGTTTCTCTCCTGTGTGAGTCCTCTGGTGTGTTACCAGGCAAGAATTGTGACTGAAGCTTTTCTCACAGATAGGACATTCAAAGGGTTTCTCTCCAGTGTGAGTCCTCTGGTGTATTACCAGGTAGGAATTCTCACTGAAACTTTCCCCACAGATAGGACATTTGTAGGGTTTCTCTCCTGTATGAGTTCTCTGGTGTCTCATGAGGCTGGAATTTGTAAGGAAACATTTCCCACAATCAATACATTCAAAAGGTTTCTCTCCTGTGTGAGTCCTCTGGTGTGTTACCAGGCGAGAATTGTGACTGAAACTTTTCTCACAGATAGGACATTCAAAGGGTTTCTCTCCAGTGTGAGTCCTCTGGTGTATTACCAGGTAGGAATTCTCACTGAAACTTTCCCCACAGATAGGACATTTGTAGGGTTTCTCTCCTGTATGAGTTCTCTGGTGTTTCATGAGGCTGGAATTTGTAAGGAAACGTTTCCCACAATCAATACATTCAAAAGGTTTCTCTCCTGTGTGAGTCCACTGGTGTATCACCAGGTGGGAATTGCGAGTAAAACTTTTCCCACAAGTAGGACATTCAAAGGGTTTTTCTCCTGTGTGAGTCCTCTGGTGTATCACCAGGCTGGAATTCTGTATGAAACTTTTCCCACAGTCAGGACATTTGTAGGGTTTTTCTCCTGTGTGAGTCTTCTGGTGCATCACCAGGTGGGAATTCTTTCTGAAACTTTTCCCGCAGTCGGGACATTCAAAGGGTTTCTCTCCTGTGTGAGTCTTCTGGTGTATTACCAGGTAGGAGTTCTCACTGAAACTTTTCCCACAAATAGGACATTCAAAGGGTTTCTCTCCCGTGTGAGTCCTGTGGTGTCTCACCAGGCTCGAATTATTACCGAAACTTTTCCCACAGTCAGGACATTCGTAGGGTTTCTCCCCTGTGTGAGTCCTCTGGTGTATCACCAGACTGTAATTCTGTCTATAACTTTTCCCACAATCAGGACATTCAAAGAGTTTCTCTTCTGCGTGCATGCTCTTGTGTCTCAAGAAATGGGAATTTGTAATGAATTATGACTGGAAATTCTCCAACAGTCAGGACATTGAAAGGATTTTCTCCTTTTGATTCCTCTGATGTATCACTAAATTGGAATTACAACTGAAAGTTTTGCAACAATCAAGAGATTCAAAGCATTTCTCTCCTCTTAGAGTCTTCTGGTATATAACCAGACTGGAATTTTGACTTTCCCATATTCATTACATTCAAAGGGTTTCTCTTTGGGTGAGTTTTCTGGTGTCTCATGAGATGAAAATTTCTAATGAAGCTTTTCCCACTATCTAGACACTCATACAGTTTCTCCCTGGAGTCAATCCACTGATGTATCACCAGAGTGGAATTGTGACAATGCCTTGTTTAGTGGTGCTTTCATTCAAGCCATTTTCTTCCTCACAGGGAGAGGCCTATATTACTGTCTGCTCCACATGGCTTTACTATTCACCTTTTCCTTCAACTGACTTACAACTTCTGGAGGAGGAGAAGGAGGAGAATTGTGTGGTTTTCTGAAGGAAACAGAAAAATATTTTGATTTCTGGCTTGATTCATTTTCCTTTTCAACGTTGCTTGTTATTTGCAGTTGTCCTAAGTGTTCTTATTGCCATATTCTTTGTCTGTAAGATTCAAAGAAAAGTGTAGCATTGTTTATAAGATGTTTAGAGATAATGTGAAAAAAGAAAAAAGTAGATATTACAATGACAAAACCAACATGCCCCAATACTAGAATAATTTCTTACTTACCTCATTTATGATTCATTTGACACATGGAAGATTACTGAGATCCATGTTCAAATATGCATTCAATCAAGTTCAGTTATTTAATTGGGTCAATCACAAATTCTTAGCAACACAAAGGACTATCATCAATTATAACTTGAACTGCTGGGGATAGATTATATAATTGCAGACATATTCCTACTGAGAGGAATATGTCTGCAAATATATTCCTACAATCTACTTGGAAGAAATAGATTTTCACATGTGTAGTTAGATAAATCTATTTCTTCCAAGTCAGATAAAATGTCCCAGAATGTTTACATTCAAACCTTCTGAGCTAAACTTAGACATGTGGGGGCTTTAACTGATGAAATGATGCCGAAAGCTTCTGCAAGATTTGAAGCATCACTTTTGTGCATGGAAGTCCTCAGCTGCAAATAAGAGCAGAAGCACCGTCCACAAGTACTCTGGTGACATCCCCACTCAAGTAGTCCTCACTTAACCTACCACAATTGGAACTGATATTTGTGTCATTAGGCAGCTCTATCTTTAAGCATGATGTCACATGATGGTGCCAACTTGCATCTGTTCCTCTATAGTTGTTAAGCAAATCACTGTAGGTTGTTAAAGGCAATTCCATATGACTGTGACTTGCAATTTCCTGCCAGCATACCCAATGATTTTGCTTGTGATAAGCTAACTGGGAAGGTCACAAATGAGGATCATCGGTGTGTAATGCTCCGGCCATCATAAATGTGCACCTATGGGCAGAACCCAAATTGGTGCAACTTCTTTTCCTGCCTTCAAAACCACAGTCACTGCTGATGTGCGTTCACTGAACAACTGTTAGGATTACCACAAATTTTGTGGATCAGGTGCACGTCTGCTTCTACTGGGCCACAGTAGGCACTGTGCCATTGAAGGCTCAGGGAAGAAGTGGTAAGTGAGGACTGCCTGTGCAACCAAAGATGCCAAAAGGTCCTCAATAGCTATTTTTTAGAAAACCTGGTTCACACATGGATGGGACAGGAAATACCATACTTATTGGCAGGACATGGAAGTAAAAAAACTTGTAAATTTTATCCACCTGACATTTTCAATACATGCATGGATTACAAACTATATCAAGAGGATAACATCAAGAGACTTGAACTACCCTGATATCAACTGGGAGACAGACTCTACAACAAGTAGGAGATCGAAGAGATTCCTAACCAACTTAGCGGACATCTTTGTCATCCAAAAGGCAGAAGAGGGAACTAGAGGAAAAACTGTTATGTATATGTAAATAATGTAGCTGGGTTGACAATATATAAACTACAAATATATATGTTTGTAGCTTTAAGGAAAAATACTGTAATGTATTATGCTTTGTTCTGGTTGGTTAATTATGCTACAAGTTGCCATAAGAGGGAGCTATAGATCGTGGTTTAATGCTCTTTCTTTTTCTCTTCTGCACTGATGATCTCTCTTTATACTGATACTGACTGTCTACAGACCGATACTGACTAACCCTGTTTATTTTGATATTCTGTTGATATCAAAGGTTATTTGTTGTATTATGGTTTGATATTTGTCTGCTGTAAAAGACATGGAACCGGTAAGAAGACTTTATAACTAGATGTAAGAAGACTTTATATCTGGATATTTCTGGACTGTTAAAAACATGTATGACAAGCACCGTTTATTGGACTGTGCTATTTCTTCAAGTAAATATTAATCCAACTTGTTCGACTCCCTGTGGCTGTATATTTCTTCATAACTATTCTCATAAATCTGTTTTCCGTGTGCACATATCCTAATAAAAACTATACTGGACCTAATTCTTACAAGTAGAGAGGAAATGATAGAGCGAGTTGAAGTTGCCAGAACCTTTGGTGAGCGTGACCACATCATACTAGAATTCAATATTCCTTAAGAAATATTCCAATACTCTTTATGAAAAATTCCTGTTCAATTTTTACTATTTTTTTTCAATTTTTAAATTCCTGGTTCCAATTTTAAGCCTTCTTTTTCAACCCTTAAATATCATTTTTAATTTAAATTTCCTTTTTCAATTTTTAAATCTTTTTCCATTTTAAAATTCTTTTTTTCATTTTTTTTTATAAAAGTCCTTTTTCAATTTTTCACTTTCTCTTTTCAGCTAAACATTTAAAAATACTGTAGTTTACTTATTTCAATTCTTTAGAAATTTTTAAATTCTTAATGATCTAAACAGTGGTGGGGTTGGAATAACTTAACAACTGGTTTTCTGGCTGTTGCACAAAAGAGAGATTACAAATTAACAATTGTAGTCCACTACCCTACACCCACTGTATGTGTGAAGTTCTCATCGCTGACACAGAGTTGGGAAATGAGCTTTACATTACCCTATTATTAAATTCATTTATTATTCACGTCACAGTAAATAGGCTCAAAGGAACAGGGCTCCATTCTGATGGCCCGAATTTTCCTGCTTGGAGGGTCTTAAAGGGCTGCTTGAATCCTGGAGGGATCAACAAGAGAAAGGGGAAGCTTTGGAGAAGGCAGGAAGAAGGCGATCTCCCAAATGGACGAGAAGAAACCTCTGAACTCCAGCAGGAACGAAATCAATCTGCAATAGGGGATCCGGAGCCGTGACAACCAGAGAGAAAGAGAAAATAGAAGGCAACACTTCACAGACAGTGAGAAAAATTTTAGTCCAGAAATAGTAGAAGGGTTTTTGCTCTGCCAGATTGGGGAATATACTATATAGCAGCAGCCCTTACATGGATTAAAGATTGGATAACGTTGAAAAATAAAAGAATATTGACAATTGAAGGACATGAGTTACAAGTAGGGTGGCATGCATTTTTATAGGATGGGAAAAATAAGATGCAGTTATTTCCAAAGACACCAAATAAGAAATGTGTTGCTATTGATTTGGGAAAAGATTAGAAGGAATCATTTTGACAAAATTCCAATCTGGTTATCAACATATGTTAGTTCTAGATAAGATAGCAAGGTATAAGGATAACTTAAACAAGCAAGGGATATTAAAAACGAAACAAGAATTAAAAGAACAAGGTATCGAGGTAGAATGGTGGATGTATATGCAAATACAAACAAGATTCAAGAAAGGTAAGGGATTAATAGAGAACTATCAGAATTAGATAAGATACTATAAAGTCCAGAGGAGAAATTGATTAAAAAATTACATAATTATTTGTTGGAATATAAGATGGAGAGAATATTTAAAGAAACAATGACAGTTTGGGTGAAAAATTTTGGCTACACGATAAAATTGTAGAAATGGGGAAAAGAATTATAAATTGATGAGACAGCAGCATATAGAGAAAATTTATACAAAATGTTCTACAGATGGCACCTACCCCCTGCTAGATTAGCAAAAATGCTCCCAAACAGATCATCTGAATGTTGGAAATGCAAACAAAAGCAAGGAACATATTACCATGCGTGGTGGACATGCCCTGTAGCAAGAAAATACTAGATAAGGACAAAAAAATGGATAGAAGAAACATAGACTGCTCAAAAAAATAAAGGCAATACAAAAATAAGACATCCTAGATCTGTATGAATGAAATATTCTTATGAAATACTTTGTTTATTACATAGTTGAATGTACTGACAACAAAATCACATAAAAATTATCAATGGAAATCAAATTTAGCAACCCATGGAGGTCTGGATTTGGAATTACACTCAAAATTAAAGTGGAAAAAAACACTACAGGATGATCCAACTTTGATGTAATGTCCTTAAAAACAAGTCAAAATGAGGTTCAGTAGTGTGTGTGGCCTCTACGTGCCTGTATGACCTCCCTACAATGCCTGGGCATGCTCCTGATGAGGTGGAGGAAGGTCTCCTGAGGGATCTCCTCCCACACCTGGACTAAAGCATCCCCCAACTCCTGGACAGTCTGTGGTGCAACGTGGCATTAGTAGATGGAGCAGACATGATGTCCCAGATGTGCTCAATTGGATTCAGGTCTGGGGAACGGGCGGGCCAGTCCATAGCATCAATGCCTTCGTCTTGCAGGAACTGCTGACACACTCCAGCCACATGAGGTCTAGCATTGTCTTGCATTAGGAACCCAGAGCCAACCGCACCAGTATATAGTTTCACAAGGGGTCTGAGGATCTCATCTCGGTACCTAATGGCAGTCAGACTACCTCTGGCGAGCACATGGAGGGCTCTGCGGCCCCCTAAAGAAATGCCACCCCACACCATTACTGACCCACTGCCAAACCGGTCATTCTGGAGGATGTTGCAGGCAGCAGAACGTTCTCCATGGTGTCTCCAGACTCCATGGACACATGTCTGTCACATGTGCTCAGTGTGAACCTGCTTTCATCTGTGAAGAGCACAGGGCGCCAGTGGCAAATTTCCAATTTTGGTGTTCTCTGGCAAATGCCAAACATCCTGCACGGTGTTGGGCTGTAAGCACAACCCCCACCTATGGACGTCGGGCCCTCATACCACCCTCATGGAGTCTGTTTCTGACCATTTGAGCAGCCACATGCACATTTGTGGCCCGCTGGAGGTCATTTGCAGGGCTCTGGCCATGCTCCTCCTGTCCCTCCTTGCACAAAGGCGGAGGTAGCGGTCCTGATGCGGGCTTGTTGCCCTCCTACGGCCTCCTCCACGTTTCCTGATGTACTGGCCTGTCTCCTGGTAGCGCCTCCATGCTCCAGACACTACGCTGACAGACACAGCAAACCTTCTTGCCAGAGTTCGCATTGATGTGCCATCCTGGATGAGCTGCACTACCTGAGCCACTTGTGTGGGTTGTAGACTCCGTCTCATGCTACCACTAGAGTGAAAGCACCACCAGCATTCAAAAGTGACCAAACCATCAGCCAGAAAGCATAGGAACTGAGAAGTGGTCTGTGGTCACCACCTGCAGAACCACTCCTTTATTGGGGATGTCTTGCTAACTGCCTATGCTTTCCCTTGTTGTTTATTCCATTTGCACAACAGCATGTGAAATTGATTGTCATTCAGTACTGCTACCTAAGTGGACAGTGATTTCACAGAAGTGTGATTGATTTGGAGTTACATTGTGTTGTTTAAATGTTCACTTTATTTTTTTTGAGCAGTGTATAAACAACAAATTGAACTAAGACTGGAGACTTTTCTATTCGGTAGAATAATGGGAAAATATGATAAGAAAACAGAATATCTAATGCTACATTGATTATCAATAGGAAGAATAACTTACACACAAAATTGGAAAAAATATAGTATGCCACTAGAGGAAAATGTGATACAAAAGATGCTAGAGTGTGCCGAGAAGGATAAGTTGACCATGGAGATAAAAGACAGAGAGGAAGTGGATTATTTTTTGATGTGGAATGCATTGTATGATTGGCTGAATAACAGATACAGAGGTGAATAGAGAAGATGACAATAGGATAAGGTAAAGGCTACAGTGGACAACGATAGCTTAAGGAATATAGTCAAATAGTTAGGATTTATGTATACCAACACAGAAGCGTTGCAATTAATGGAAATGATGATGTATATCAGAAAAATTGTTTAATAATTTAAAAAAAAATAATAATTAATTTATTATTAAAGTTAATCGCTGCCCATCTCAGAGTTTGAGGCAACTCTGAGCGTCTTATCTTGCCTTAATGTTCATAGCAACCCTGACAATACCCATTTTTTACATGCCAAATGCTTCTGATAATTCTAACATAATGCATTTTGAAAAATGAGACATTTTCTATTGTACATTTTTTCCTCATGTTAAGGTAGCAAAAGAGAGAGGTTTGTTCCTCTTCTGTATTATCAGTGTGGCAAAACGGCAGCCACTTCCCCAAGTACACCGCATGACCCAGGGATGAATCTGAGGCCCGCTGAAAATGGTGGCTGCTTCCAGGACACAGTCATGAGGCCCAAGGATGCATGTCCTTCCCTCCCTCCACAACATGAGGATCAGAGATCTTCCAAAGGTAAGGAGGAGGAGGAGGAGGGTATGAGGCCAGGTGGGGTGGCAGTCAGGCCTGAGGACTGCAGGGACCCAGTGGGAATGGGGAAAATCCTGTGGGGGGAGCTGAGGGAAGGGGCAGGGATGGGAAACAGAACATAGGGAGTCTTGGAGGGTGGGGGAGCCCAAGGGATGCCTGTGGCAGGCAAGCCTAGCCCTGCTCTAGGCCTCTAAGAGTTTTCCCCAGCCCTGAGGTAGCCAGTACTCTGCTTAGCATCTCACACACTCGATTGATGGCTGCCTTAGGGAGAGCAGGGGGATTCGGATAGTTAAGGAAAGCCGTCTCACTTAACAGTCATTGCAACTTGCAACCATAATTGCAAGGCCTATAATATTGTATCTTGAGGATTACTTTTATACTGGCTAGGGAATTCAGGGGCTCAAAATCTGGGCGAAATCAAGGTACAAGGCTGAAAGTCCACATGTGGGAATTTCATAATCAACATACAAAAAAGCTCCACCCAAAATTCCTTTTTGATGAATTCCACTACTTCTGGAAAAGGAAATATCCAGAAGCTTCTGCTGATAACCAGAAACTAGTAGTTAGCCATTTTCTATTTTCCTTTTTTCCCTGAGAAATGTTTGAGTAAAATGAATCAGGCCAAAATTCAAACAATCAATTTTTCATCTACACTTTCTTTTTTTTAAAAAAATCTACCAAACTCATCAAATTTGCAGATGACACCAAGCTGGCAGGAACATCCAACAAGGATCAAGATACAAGAGGATCTCAACGAAGTTGGACACTGGGCCCTATTTAACAAAATGAAACTCAGCTGAGGAAAAAAAAACACCAAGATTTTACACTTAAGCAAGAAAAACCAAATGTGCAGGTACAGAATAGGCAGAACCTGGCTGTCTCTATGAGAGGGAACATTGAATCCCAGTGGACAATTATTTAAATGTGAGCTAGCAGAGTGTTGCAGTGGCCAAAATAGCCAATGCAATATTAGGCTGTACTAACAGAGGGATACAGTCAAGATCAAGTGAAGTGCTAGTACCAATTCAAAATGCTTTGGTAAGGCCACACTTTGAGCACTGCAACCAGTTTTGGTCACCAAGAATTAAAAAGATGTTGAGACTCCATAAAGAGCCCACAGAAGAGCAGCAAGGAGGATTAGGGGGCTGGAGGCTGAAATAAGTAAGAACAGTGGCTGGAACTGGGCATAACTAGTCTAGTGAGGAGGAGAACTACGGGAGACATGACAGCATTGTTCCAATAATTGAGGGGTTGCCACAAAGAAGAGGGGGTCAACCTATTCTCCAAAGCACCCAAAGGCAGGACAAGAAATTGGATGGAAACTAACGAAGGAGACAAGCAACCCAGAACTAAGAAGAAATTTCCTGACACCCAGAACAAACCAGTGGGAACTGTTTGCCTTCAGAAGTTGTGGGCGCTCCATCACTGGAGGCTTTGAAACAGAGACTGGACAGCCATTTCTCTGAAATGATGTTGGGTCTCCTGCTCGATCGGGGGGTTGGAATAGATGACCTCCAGGGATCCTTCCAACGACGTTCCTCTGCAACACTCCTCTAGTGATGGAGAAACAGCCTGAACTTAAAAGAGGTTTTTTAAATCTTCTCACCAGAAGGAAAATTGCAGCCACCGGTGGGCTTAAATTTGGGGAGGGAAGGAAGCAGCAGCAACAAGCAGCAGTTGATACGCTTCAGCCCAGTTGCTTCTCTGCTTCCAGGCCGTGGAGGGAACCGAACAGCCCGACTTGGTCCCGGACTCTCCTCCCACCTGCAGCTTCCATCGATCCTGGGAAGAGCAGGAAAGCCGCTCTGCACACCTCCTTCCTCCCATGAGACATCCGGAAGAGGAAGTTCCTCTGCGCTTCTCCACTCTTCCCATCCTTTCTAGCAATACAGTACTTGATGGTTTTAACTCTTTAAACTCAACCACAGTGTCCGCTTACTGTATTTGTCAGCTTTGTAGGCAGATTTTGTCCTCTTTACTTCTATCACCTAATAGGAAACGCTTGTCCCGTCTCTACCTAAGGCGTTTGCAGGGTGTTTTCACGGATTAAATGCTATCAAAATGTTTTGACTTCTAGCAACCTACCTTTGCATCTGAGCCAAGTGAAATAGTGAAATGTGACGCTACCTAACCTTTAAAAGATTAGCTATGTGGACAGCCTTAAAAGAATAAGAATAAGCTTTCTTGGGGGTGTCTCTCATTGGAGATCAAAGCCTATCTACCCCTTTATGACTTATTTAATGTGGCTCCCAAGGATTTAGGACATGGCAACAGCACCAGGAGAGAAGCTCCAGGGGAACCAGCTTCACTCTTGCTGGTCAGGGCTGCCTCCAAGATCTCCTAGCATGAAGTTTGATTCCTGAAGGAGGAAACTGTATGACAACTGCCAAATGTTAAAGGCATTTAACATTAATTCTGTAAATTTACTGGCAGGGAAGTCTCCATTAGGTCATAGAAGAAATTATACAGCAGGACCTAGAAAATGGGGACTAAGAAAGGGGACAATTGGCAATATATGGTAGAAGAAATATTTGGAATGAAATGGAATAGGAGTGTTGAAAGGGAGGTCTTCTAGTCCAACCCCATACTTAAGCAGGAAACCATATACCATTTCAGAAAAATGGTTGTCCAATCTCTTCTTAAAAACTTCCAGTTTTGGAGCATACACAACTTCTGAATGCAAGGTGTTCCACTGATTATCTGTTTTGTCAAGAAATTTCTCCTCAGTTTCTCTCATTTATTAGTTTCTTCTCCTGCCTTCAGGTGCTTTGGAGAATAGCTTGACTCCCCCTTCTTTGTGGCAACCCCTGAGTTATCAGAACACTGCTATCATGTCACCCCTGGTCCTTCCTTGCATTAAACTAGACATACCCAATGTCATGCCCCCATCAGAGTCTGAATGTGAAGGGGAAGACGAACAGCTGACAGAGCGGGAGAGTGGCTTCCTTGCCTGAGGAGGGAACTGGGGAAGGGCAAAGTCAGGCTGGACAGAGCAGGGAAGAGGTAGAACAAGGGAGAGAGGGTTCAGAGGAAGACCAAGGCCCATCCCCTCCTCATCCTAGGGCATGCAGGGAAGAACACAGAAGAGAGCAACATGGGTTGTGTGGTTTATGAGGAAGGAAAGGGCTCTGATTCCCTTCACAAGGCACACCTGGGGATGGATTTAAAGTGAGAGGCAGTTGGGAGGAGTATTTGTCAGGAAGAATTGCTGAATTCATCTACTGTTGTGAGTTTAGCCTGCATTCCTGGCATTCCTCCTGTCTGTGTGAATTATTATTTTTTTAAATAGATTTTTTTTTATTTTTTAATAACAAGCATAAGCTTACATAACAAAATAAACATAAACATAACACAAAAAACATAAAAATATCCTTCTTCATAAATTTACATACAGTGCATCGATTGGTTTACCACTTTTTTTTTTGCATCCATTTCCTAGTCACTAGTATAATTATATTACATAATAGTTCATATTATCAATCAATAATTGTATAACCTAATATCATCACTAAAAAAAATCTTGCTCTTCTCTGCACTCTTTCGAGAGTCTCAGTACCTTTTTTACATTGTGGTGACCAAAACTGGATGTAGTATTCCAAGTATGGCCTTACCAAGGCTTTATAAAGTGGTATTTACACTTCACTTGAACTTGAGTCTATCCCTGTTAATGCAGCTTAAATCTGCATTGGATTTTTTGTCAGCTGCAACACTTTGCTGGCTCGTATTTAAATGATTGTCTACTACAGGCCTGTCAAACTGGTGGTGGGTGGGCTAAAAAAGTCACGTGTAGGCCACGCTCATCTTGACTCTGCAAAGGCAAAAAGTCACAATGCGTCACAATATGTCATGTGATGCAATCAAGTTTCACACCTAAGGTCAGCCTTCAAGCTCTTTTCTACTTTTCTACTGCTTTGCATCTTTCGGCTGCCATGAGTAATGGGGGGGAGGGGTTGGTTGCATCTGGGAAGAGAGTTGGAGGTATTACATTCTTTGTGTTGTATAAATGAGGAGTGGGGGGGAAGTATAAATTCCTGCTCTTAAGTTTCTATTTCCTTGCTTAGCCTTCTTTCCTTTGCGCAACTGCGAATCTTTATCAAAATATGACAAGGTCAACTGACAGAGGCCTCATCACCACCACCACATGATAATATTCAGAACTTTTAATTGGAAGAATCTTTTGAACTTTGGGGGGTGGGAACAATTCCATCCCTTTGTATATGTGATCTGTGCGCCTAATTCCTTAGATTCAGAATTCTACCTGTAGCTTCCACTTCGAATTTCAGTAAAAGATAACTTTCCTCTAATCTATGGAGTCTAAGTATTTCTTTCTTGGATTTTGAATGGAGCACAGACTGACATTATTCTGAACCTCCTCATCAACCCACCCAGAGAAAATATCCAGTTTTCTTCCAAGGGGGTTTTACATCATGTCATCTCCAACTGGTGATGAGGATGACCTGGGAGCTGTGGCGGGGCAGTCATTGCTGATACCGGAGGTGCCAGCAGCCGAATTGCTAGCCAACCTTACTCTGGAGGAAATTCCAGCTGAGAGGCCCAGATGGTCGTTGGGTGTCGGCTGGAGGGATCCTGATGAGCCTCCCCCCCTGGAATCACCACGACCCGAAGGCATGGGAGAGATGAGCCATGGCAAGAGAAGGAAAAGAGAGAATTTTTGCTGGATCAAGCCAGGCAACTCCTTAATGAAGCTTTTGGTCAGCCTCACATCGCTCCAAGGTATGAGGGGGAAGGGGGAGCAAGTTCAGCCAGAGACAGCCAGGCTGCCCCCACCCTCATAGCTCAGCCAGCACCAGCACAGCAACCGACTGCAGCCCCAGGGCCCCCAGCGGGAGGTATGATCCCTAAAAGACGCATAGCTCCAAAGCTGCCTCCGTTAGAAGTGAAATTTGGAGGAAATCCCAAAGACTTGGGTTTCTTCCTAGCACAAGTCTGGAGCTATATGGAGGAGTATGGGGGGGGAGTTCACCTCTGAAGCAGCCAAAGTAAGATGTGTTACCAGGGCCCTGGAGGGAATAGCTGCAGAGTGGATAGTGACTTTGCATAATGATAACTCCCCCCAACTGCGGAATTACAACGTATTCATGACTGCGTTGCGGGCAAGATTTGAGGACCCACTGGCGGAGAGAAAGGCCAGGATCAGGATGAAAACCATAAATCAAGGGAGGAGGTCAGTGGCTGACTACACCCAAGAGTTTAGACAGCTGGCGTACCATATCCGAGGCTGGTCCCAGGAAGCCCTGATAGAAGCCTATAAAGATGGTCTAAATGAAGACGTATACCAGATGTGTATCTCCAGAAGGGATCCTAATGATTTGCAACTGTGGTACTTGCTGGCAGAAGAAGTGGAGATAGATTTGACCTGAAGCAGACGCAGGGAGGGTTCCGGGTGGAGCAAGCCGTCCCCACCCATGCTTCCAAGAGGCCCCTAAACCTCTGAGAGGAGGAGTGATGGCAAGACCCAGATCCACTGCCTGTTTTCGATGTGGAAAGGAGGGCCACCAGATTGCAGGCTGCATGGTGTCCCTGAACGTATAATTTCTGACCGAGGGGTTCAATTCACCTTGAACTTTTGGAAGGAGTTCCTGAAGTTGATTGGCTCCGCCCAGGGCTTAAGCTCCGCCCACTATCCCCAAACCAATGGGGCCTGTGAGAGGACTAACGCTGTGCTAGAACAATACCTCAGATGTTACATAAATTATCAACAGGATAATTGGGCTGACTTATTGCTGTTTGCTGAGGTGGCATACAACAATTCTGTTCATAGTACTGGGTTCACCCCCTTTAAAGTGGCAACGGGACAAGACTTTGTGACCATACTTGAGCTTCCTCAGGAAAAGCCTAACATCCAGTCGCTAGATGAATGGATATCTCAACTCCAGCTTAACTAGCCAGTTGCTCACAAAGCATTGGACGACGCCCATCAGTCCCATAAGAAATTTGCAGATAAAAAGAGAGCCCCACAGAAGTCCTATCAAGTGGGTGACAAAGTTTTCCTGTCCACTAAATACCTACAAACCACTCAAAAGTTGAAGAAACTTGGTCCTAAGTATGTAGGTCCTTTCAAAATTGAGCAAATTGTAAATCCTGTGACCGTCCAATTGACACTACCAAAAACTCTTCAATGAATTTACCCAGTCTTCCATGTTAGTTTGTTGAAACCTGAACACACTTCTGGTTTGAGACCAACCCAGACTGATCCTCCTATACCATTGCTGATTGAGGGTGAACAGCACTTTGAAGTTAAAGAGATTTTGGACTCTCGTAAATGGAGGGGTCGCCTCCAATACCTTGTAGCTTGGAAACATTTCCCATTTTCCCAAGCTGAGTGGGTTAACGAGAAGGATGTTGGAGCCCCTAATTTCAGTAAAAGATATCTTTCCTCTAATCTATGGAGTCTAAGTATTTCTTTCTTGGATTTTGAATGGAGCACAGACTGACACCTGCAGTCTACTAAGACTCCAAGATCCCTCTCACAGTTACTATAATTTCTAAATGTATTTTAATTGTTAAATATTTAAATACAATACATTTTTAAACACAGGAAAAATAGAATATCTCACCAAAGCACATGACTGACTGATCATCAGGCTAACTTTATTACAAGGACACCCTACACTGCCATTTTTAATGCAGATCTAGTAAGAGTTGGATTGTGATAGTGGCCTTTTAGCTATCGGATATAAGCTCTGTTGTATGGAAGAAGCTGAAATATAATAACCTCAACATATACAGGTAGTCCTCAATTTAGGACCACAATTGAGCCAAAAGTTCATGTTGCTAAGTGAGAAATTAAGTAATTTTTGCCCCATTTATGACGTTGCTTGCCACATTTATTAACTGAATCACGGTTGCTAAGTGAATCCAGATTCCCCATTGAAAGTGTGAAAAATGGTCTGAGTTGGGGACTACCTGTATTTTATTGATTCCCTTTTCATTCAGAAATTCCAGATGGCATACAAAGCATTTCCTGGGTAGCATGCTGTAATTTATAGGGTAAATGTCCCTCAGACAGACTCCCTCTACCGAGATATACTTCTTACCTCTCAATAATTCATCATGTCTCGCCTCTGCCAACTCCTTGCAGGACAATGTGATATGACTAACTTGCTGCAGGGACCACTCGCTGTGGGAGTGAGTGTGTGGGCAGATTGTGTAGGGTTCATGGCTGGTTATGGATGCATGGGTGGGTGAGCAAACTGGTTGGTAGAGGGCATGAAATACACAGGCAGGTGAGTGGGTGAGAAGAGTGCAGGGGTGCTGAGTGGGTGAGCAAATTGGTTGGGAGAGTCCTGGCCCTGGTCCCCCCTTGCCTGTTGACATAGGCCTTTGTGGCTACATTGTCAATCATGACCAACCACCATGGTATAAAAGTGTTTCAGGGCTAGGAAGATAGCCCTGAGCTCCAGCCAGTTCATGGGGCATGTCCTTTCTGCTTGAGACCAATACCCCTGGGCTATTTCTTCCTCCAGATGAGCTCCCCAGTCATGGAGACTGGCATCTATGGTGAGTCGTATCCTGTCTGGCTCTTTGAAGGGAAAACCCTTCCCTAGGGCCTGGGACTGCCACCATGCAAAGGACCATATGACCTGTGAAGGAACCTGAACCCTCATGGTTGAATGGCTGGTTCCTGCCTCTTGAAAGGGGAGCAAGAACCATTGGATTTCTCGGGCATGGAGATGGGCCCACGGTACGATCCCAATGCAGGAGATCATTGATCGAAAACCCGTGGTCTCGTAGACTCTGTATTGTGATGTGAAGGTTGTGATGGGCCGAATGAATCGACTGTGACTGGATGAGTATGTCATCCAGGTAGCATTGGATCCTCACTGGTATGGTACGAAGTAAAGACCTAAGCTCCCTAGACTTTCGTGAAGACCCTTGGAGCAGAGAGACCGAAGGGTAGAGCCCGGTACTGGAAATGGGTGTAAATGGATAACAAAAACGGAGAATCTGGCGGTGATGAGGCCAGATAGGGATATGGAAGTAAGCCTCCGTGAGGTCTAGAGAGGGGGTCGCCCTCTCGAATGCTCTCAAGGACAGAATGCAAGGTCTGCATCTTAAAGTGCCTGTATGGGATAAATTTGTTTAATAATTTCAAATCCAAAATACATCAGCACCCCCTAGAGGCCTTTGGAATCACGAAGAGGCGAGAGTAGAAGCCTTGCCCTCGTTAATGCATAGGAACCGGTTGAATAGCTCATATGTCAATGACATGTTGGATTGCCGATTCCATAAGAGCCCGTCTAGAACTCCCTTGACGTGGGGTAGTGGATGAACCAATGTGGAGGTGGGGAAAGAAGCTCCAGCTGGAGGCCAGACCTCACCGTCTCAGAAACCCGGGTGTCCAATGTAGACTTCCATCTCCATCTGGAGGCAAAGAAAGCCAATGGCCTCCAATGGGGGGTGAGATGGGGCACTCACCTCAAGCGTCTAAATGAATGACCTTCTCCCCCTCAAAAGGGCCATTTACCAGGGGCATATTGCTGCCTGCTGGAAGCTTCAGGCTGCTGTTCCTGATGGGCAGGGAAGGATCTCTGACCTCTGGAGAACTGAGGGCTGGTATCAGATCTGAAAGATGAGGTATGATAGTAAGACCCGGGGCAATACTCAGGCTTCTTCCCTGCTGAGGAGAGGACCTTCTCTTGTCCTTAGTCTCTGTCAAGTATGGGTTAAGGATATCACCAAATAGAAGAACTTCCGGTTGCAAGGCTTCGGCGGCGGCAGGAATCCACTTCTCTGTGGGTCCCTGCTGGGCTTGCCACTGAGGTATCCCCGATCCAACTGGATTTGGGGGTTGTCACTGCCCTGAAGGGGCAGCGGAAGACAGAGGAGATCGGGGCAGGGGTCTGGGGATATCGCACTCCCTTTCCCCAGCCGGCTAGACTCCTTTTTCCTGAGGCGGTGGAGCGGCTGTCAGTAATGGCAGCCACAAAGAAATCTTCAGCCGGATAAGATTGTGCAGGAGGAAGAGCCAGAAAGAGAAGTTTTCTTGGCTGAACTGGGACATTAAGTTACTTTTAAAACATCCTGGAAACCTGACTTTTGGATTGATACATTTGTTTCCAAAAGAATTTGTTACATCGGCGAAAGTGCTGAAGGAAAGTTCACTCCCCTTCCTTACGGAGAAAGCAAAGGAGCACAGAAAAACCTGCTTTTTAAAGGTAAAAATAAGCTCTTTGTTACAAGTGGGAAGGAGAGGACTAAAAAAATTTTTTTAAAAACTTTGTTGGAGGAGACGCCTTGAAGATTATAAGACCATCAATTAATTGTAATACGGCTTTTAAAATACATTTGGGATTTTGCCCCTGGAGGAAAAACTGTAAAGAGAAGAAGAGGAAATAATTTTTGTTTGTTTGGATTGTTTGACAACTTTGACATTTGGAAATTTCTTTAAAATTGAAAGCATCTGGGTTGTTTTTAAAAATCTACAATGGCACCATCTGTCGATGAACTAAAAATGGAATATGAAAAATTAAAAGAAAGACAGCAAAATGGCAAGGATTCCTTGGGAGCTGCCTTCCATTTTTTAGAAATGGCGGTTTCTACTTACCAGCAAATACTTGAGGAAGGAGAAGGAGAAGAAGAAGGAGAAAAGGAAGAAGCCATCTTTAATGGACTAAAAAGTTCGATTAAGAAAGAAAATGGGAAGAGAGGAAGGAAAAATGGGAATTTAAGATTTAATAAAACAACCAAGAAAAAGAAAAATAGGGTGAAAAGAAGGTACAATGTTAGAAAGCAATTGAAAAGAGAATTACAACAGAGAGGGGAAGTTAAAAAGGGGGAGGCTAGGAGGGGGGGGGCAAAAAGACCAGATTGGAGAAGAAAGGGAGGGAAAAAGAAAAAAAAAGCCACGGGCTAGAACAAGATTTCAAAAAGCAATTTTTTTTAGAGATGAAGGATAATGGATAGTGCATAATTAAAAAAGATTCTGCAAGAGTGCATAAGATAGTATTGTAGTATTTGCATTTGAAATAGTTTATTGGAATATTTAATAAAATATTAATGTTTAATAATGATAGACGTTAATATTTAATAAAATATTAAGGAGAATGTGTAAAATGATTAATGTTTAGTTATAGTTTAATTCGTTATTGTCTTAATGTTATTATAATCTTAGCATTTTATTTTCTTATTCTAAAATAATGTACTTATCAGATTTAGAATTAGAATGGAAATTATACATTTAACTATACTATAAGTTTACTATTCTTTTATTTTAAGATTTAATATGTAGAATGTACTAAGCAGAATCAGGATGGAAATTATGTATTATTTTAAGTTTTACTTTAGGGGAAGGTGTCATACTTTAAAAGTGATTACAGGGGAAATTTTTTGTTAAAGAGAAGAGATAAATAGATGATTGGTAAAGAACGGGAAAAAAACATAAGCATAATGATTTTGAAATAAGATGAAATAAATAAAACATAATTAAGAGAGTGAAAAGATGGGAGAAGTTATATAGAAAATATAAAATGGTTAATAAGATATGAATGGTACATAAGGTGAGCATGAATTTGATTTAGGTCTGTCAAAAAAGATCTAACCTGGAGCTAAGCCACTTTTCAAAATAAGTTCTATGTTTTATGTTTTGTGTTTTTTTAGTTATGTTTGATTGTAAACTAATAAAACCTTGGAGGAATGAAACCAAAGGGAGAGAAATTGGGAAAAGACATGTATAAATGACAACGAAGGAGGTTTTTTTAAAAATGTTTTGCTTTATGTTATGTATTTGGTGTGCTTATGACTGATTGAGAATTACTAAAACTTTGATAGAAAGAAATATAATTGAACAAAAGTGAAGGGAGAAATAATGAGAAATTTGGAAAAGATATAGATGTGTAAATGGAAATGTGATAATGTGGAACTATGTTTTAAAAAATAATGCTTTATTTGCCTTGTTAAAATTTATAAGTAATTCTTAGGAGGTTTTATACTTTTATGTTTTATGTTTTGTTTGTCTTCAAAAATCAATAAAACTTGTTCCTAAAAAAAAAAAAAGGATATCACCAAATAGCTTATCGCCTGTGCATGGAGCCGATGCCAATTTCCATTTTTGGCATGAGTCAGACTGCCGGTTGTGCAGCCAAAGCAGTTGTCTGGCCATTACTGAAGAAGCCATGGCCCTGGAAGTGAATTTGGCCGAGTTCAAGGTGGAGTCTGCTGTAAACTCCGCCACTGCAATTATTTTATTGATGTCTTGGTGGGCCCTGAACTTGGTGGCCGGAAGCCTCTCCTGAAGCTGGTGAAGCCAGTGCAATGAGGATCACATAAAAAATGAGGTGGCCGTAGATGCTCTAATCGCCCAAGCCACTGCCTGGTGAGTGCGCTTGAGAGTTTGCTCAGATCGTTTGTCCTCTGCCTTGAGGACATCCTCTGGCTCAGTGGAAGTGCCTGAGGAAGAAAACAAGGCCACCACTGGGGCATCCAGTGAAGGTATGACCAGGGCATTGGGCAGAGACGGGCCCATGGAAAACAGTGAGTCAGAGTGGCCAGAAGTAGATTCCTGCTTTATTTCCCAAAGTCTAGTTTTATTTTTTGAAGGGGCTTGGCTGATACCCTGGAGTTCTTTTCCCAGAGATGGTAAAAGATCAACAATCAGCCAAAGTTGGAGATGTGCAGGAGGGAGCGTGTGTGGGCCCTCCCTCCGGAGCATTAACTGGATCTGCCAGCCCTTGTTTGGAGGAGATGATGGATGCTTTCAGAATGGCAGTAGAGGAAAGAGATTTGGGAGCTATACCAAAATGTTTCAACTCAAGAAGTTGTTATAACCCAGATGTAACCCAGCTGTCTGAAGAGAAATCTTTCTCTAGCCCCAGGCATATTGCTATTCTGTCAGATTGGAAGGAAGAGAGACAATTGGGGTCAGGATTCTCTCAAGAAGACCCCAAGATTTATCCTGGGAGTCCATCGAAGGCATATTTACATCAACATTTCCAGAATATAAAGGTGACAGGCTTGGTCTCACAGTCTGTTTGGACCGAAGGAAGCTTGAGACCACCCATATTCACTTACCCAAGTATCGTGAGGGACAAGGAGACTATACAGATGCCAGTTGGAGGAGGCCAGAAAGAAGCATCAACTGACAGAGGTATGTTGCAGCCTCCAAGGCAATCCCCTCATTTTCCAGAAGGAATTTTGCCCCCTGAAGAGAGTATCCCTCCAGGGTGGGGATTTTATGCAGGCCAGGTGTTATAGGTGAAATTTGGTTATTACACCTGAGAATATAAAGAGCTGAACTGAAGCCATTTTGTGTTTGCAGTTTGAACTTTTAAAAGTTTAGAACAGTTATGAAATGTGTTTTTGCTAGACAATCATACTAGATTGCAAAACTATGTACTTTGCTTAAGTTAGAGATATGTTCTAGGGAGCTTTGACATTATATAGTCACATTAAGAGAAATTAATGACCCTATTATAATCTTCTGGTATTTGAATAACAAGAAATCTAGAGATAAATCTGAATTAAAAATGCTGATAATCTTCCAATGTCAATTTTTGTGGAAAGACCGACAACTTTCCTATGGGATTCTACGTATTTTTCATTTGGAAAACAAGATGTGTTATGTAACTGTTTATATAACTATATTTGGATATAAATATGTGTCTTTACTGGAAGAGGAGTCTCCTTTTCCTCATACTATGACCAGTATGTGCTAAAGGTTGGTCGATACTGCAGTATCTACTTAAATAAAAGCCAGTCAAGTGTTTCAGAATATCAAGTCTATTATTTCATTTCTGCTCTTACTTATCACACCAGGGGTGGATTCAATGCCAATGGCAGCCAGCACCAACACAACCGTGGTCTGAAGGGGGGTTACCCAGACAGCAGACAGCAGACAGCAGCCACTTCATGCAACCAGGGAACCAGGCCACACCCATCTTCCTCCTGGCAACCACAAATGCAACCCCAACTGGCACGAGGCCACAGGGACCCCTATTCCCGAGGGGCACTACGCAGCCAGGATTCAGGGGGCCTACCCAGTCAACATATGCCACCCCTCCGGTTTCTTTCATTCCAGTTCAACCTGCAGGGGCCTGGCATGTGCCACCTCCCCAACCACGACCCAGGCTGGACCAAGTACCCTTTAAGGGTATTAATAAATAAATACCCTATATTTGATGGCCGCCATGAACATTTCAATTACTTCCTCACTCGAATCCGATCCCATATAGAACAATTTGGAGATCAATACGCCACAGAGCGCGATTTGGTTACGGCCATAACAAATGGGATGAATGAAGGGGATCCTTCAGACTGGGTGGCCCAACCACAAAATGAACAAGTCCCCGAATTATACAATGTAAACGGGTTTATTCAATTATTAAGACTCAGATTTGAAAATCCAGGCAGGGTAGCAGAGAATGAAGAGAAGTTAATGGAAATGAGGCAAGGCAAGCAACCCTTGTCAGAATTTATTTAGGACTTTAGAAGGGTTGCAAGCCACCTCATGGATTGGCCTGAAAGAATGACTTTACACTATTTTAAAAACATTGATCCAGAAGTAAAGAAGGCCTGTGAAATTAGGAGAATCCCAGAGACCTTACAATCGTGGTATGCTGCCTCCCTTAGCTTAGATCGCAGCATCAACCCACACAGGAAACCCCTTCCAGCAGCCCCGCCTAAGAGAATTGTGGCTAGGAGACCACCGATCGGACCAGCCAAAACTGCTTGTACCTGAAATGTTACTGATGTGGCCAAACCAGCTATAGAGCAGCAGACTGTATGGCCTCTGCTCCTGTACCACAAACACCACAGTCAAAGTCTAATTCAGCTGTTAGAGGTTGGAAGAATCAAGGTAGACCTCGGGCAGGGGCGGGTTTATCAAACACAGCTGGGAAATCCGCCTCTGCACAGATGGGAGCCACAGACCACCAGACAGACACCACATCCCCAAGAACCTGACCTGCGAAGACGACCCAATGATCCCATCATACCTTTTACTGTCAAGGTCAAGTTAGTGGTACCAAAAACGGGGGAGGCCAGGGAGTTAGAAGCTGTCATTTATACTGGGTGTTTGAGATGTCTTATCAGACTCCCTATCATTGAACAATTGGGCATAAAGGCTAACCCTCTAAAACACCCAATCAACTTTGAGCAAGTGGATGGAACCTTAATTGGGGGGGGGGGGGCAGCCACCAAAATGACAGAATTGATCAAGATGGAATGAAAGCCCCATTGTGAAATCATAAGCTTCATAGTGGCCCCCAAGATGTCAGAATCAATCATACTGGGACTTGCTTGGCTAGACAAATGGGCCCTGACAATCAAATGGGAGGATGGATTCAGAAAAATCCTCATTGGACTGGGTCCATTGCCCCCTCTTATGCCCACTATAAAGCCACCAGTCAGCTTGAACACAGAGCCTGAGCCAGCATCCATAGCATCCCACCTTCTCCCAGATAACCCCCAGGTACCCGACCAATACAAAGACTTGGCTGAAGCATTCAGTGAAGAAGAGTGTAATATTTTACCTCCCCATTGAGCCACTGATTGCGCCATAGAATTAGAGCCCAGGGCAAAATCACCAAAACCAAAGATGTATTCCATGAAGCCTGGTGAAATGGCTGAATTAAGGAAATACATCAACCCAAACTTGGAACGAGGTTTTATTGAGCTTGCCAAATCAAGATTAGCTGCCCCCGTGTTGTTCAAGGAAAAAAAAGATGGCAGGTCAAGATTGTGTGTTGACTTTAGAAGCGTGAACGCCGTATGCGTCAAAAACATGTATCCTCTCCCTCTTATGACAGACTTATTGAACCATCTGTCGAAGGGCAAGGTATTTACCAAGCTAGATCTCAGGGAAGCTTACTACCGGGTCCGCATCAAAGAGGGAGATGAGTGGAAAATTGCTTTTAACTGCCCTCTGGGTAGCTTCCAATTCAAAGTCATGTCTTTCGGACTTCAGGGGGCTCCTGCAGTGCTTATGCAGCTCATCAATGAGATGCCACACCCGCACCTTTTCCATGGGTCCTCGTGTACCTAGATGACATCCTTATATTCAGCAAAACCATGGAAGAACATATTCAATTGGTCCAACAAGTTCTAGAAAAACTTCTAGCCGTCAAATTAAATGTGAAATTCTCAAAATGCGAATTCCACAGTCTCTGGACTACTTAGGCTACCGAATATCTAACCTGGGGATTGAAATGGACCCCGGAAAGGTGAAAGCGGTGCTGGGCTGGCAACCCCCCAAAACCTGAAAACAACTTCAAAGTTTCTTGGGGTTTGCTAACTTCTATAGACATTTCATTCCGTCCTTTGCTAAAGTTGCCCTCCTGTTGACAGAGCTATTAAAAATGGGCCTGTCACCCAACAAACCAAAGCCAAGTCAACCCCTGGCTTGGACTACGGACTGTCAGAAAGCTTTCAAGACCTTAAAATGCCTCTTCGCAGCTGAGCCCATCCTCCAGCACCCAGACGCAACCAAGCCTTTTATTGTCCAAACTGATGCAAGTAATGTAGGGGTGGCAGCTGTTTTGCTGCAAAAAGACTCTCAAGATTGACTGATGCCTTGTGCTTATGTACCCAAAAAGCTGAGACACAGAGCGAAAGCGGGTGGTCTGGGAGAAAGAAGCATTTGCCATTTGATGGGCTTTATTGACTTGGAGGCATTTTCTAGAAGGGGCGCCAGAGGCCTTTGAGGTATGGACTGATCATAAGAACCTCGAGGCTCTAAAGACCCCTAGGAGATTATTGCCCAAACAAGTCCGCTGGGTCTAATATTTCAAGCGATTCAACTTCAACATTAAATATATCCCCAGAGGGAAAAATGTGCTAGCAGATGCTCTGTCCAGAAAACCTCAGTTTGACAGCCACTGAGAGGAAATAGTACAAGCCTTAATTTCAGAAGCTCAATCGGCAGGCCAAGTGACCACTTGAGCCCAAGCCAACCACAACCCCAAGCACCTGGAAGATAAGCTGACTGCAGAATTGAAAACAGCCCTATTGACCAATCCTTGGTTCCTGGACCATCAAACCGAGTTGACAATGAATGATGGACTAGCTTGGAACAGGACTAAACTTTATGTACCCACAATCCTAAGACTACTGATACTAAAACGTAGCCATGACTCCCAGCTGGGAGGACACTTCGGATTCCTATAAACCCTACATTTACTGAGAAGACAGTTCTGGTGGCCAAAAATGAAACCTGATGTGGAGGACTATGTAAAAAGTTGCTCAATTTGTGCCACAATGAAACACAAAACTGGAAAAACCCCTGGCCTCCTGCAACAAGTTGCTGAACCAACCCAACCTTGGGAAGAGATGGCAATGGACTTTATTGCTGAATTACCTAAGAGCGAACGGAATACGATCATTTGGATTATAATTGACTTATTCTCTAAACAGGGCCATTTTTTAGCCTGCAAAAGACTTCCATCTGTGAAAAAATTTACAAAGCTGTTCGTGAAATATATTTATAGACTATATGGAGTGCCTCGTAGAATAATATCAGACAGAGGGGTACAATTTACTGCAACATTTTGGAGGGAATTTCTGAAATCATTGGTTCCTCCCAAGGGTTATCCTCAGTTTTCCATCCTGCTTGTAACGGAGCAGCGAAGAGGGCTAACACCATGATTGAACAATACATTAGATGCTATGTAAATTATCAACAAGAAAATTGGGCTGAGTTATTACCTTTTGCAGAGGTTGCTTACAATAATGCAGTACATAGCAGTACGGGATTGACTCCATTCCAAATCAACACTGGAATGGATTTTGTCCCGATGCCAGAATTACCTAGACAACCTCCCTCATCCATGTCCCTAACAGAATGGATGAACTCATTAAAGAATGGGTGGAAAGATACAAAAAAATCTTTGACTGAAGCTGCAAAAAATTACAAGAAACAGGCGGATAAACATAGATCCCTTCAACCTCCTTTTAAAGTAGGGGACTAAGTATATTTGTCGACCAAGTATCTTAGGTTGAAACTGCCCAGTAAGAAGCTGGCTCCAAAATTCTTGGGTCCATTCCCAATTTCAAAGAAAATCAATCCGGTCACTGTCCAATTAAATCTTCCTCGACTATTGGGGAAAATTCATCCAGTGTTCCATTGTAGTTTACTAAAACCAGCTACTACATCAATGATAAGACCACTGCCAATTGCTCCCCCTAAACCGCTAACAGTACAGGGGGAAACACATTATGAAATTCAAAATTCTCAGTTCTAGATTACACCATGGCCGATTGCAATATTTGGTCTTATGGAAAGGATACCCCCTCCCAGATGCTAGTTGGATAAAGAGTTGGGATGTTCATGTGGATCAGTTGGTTAACCAGTTCCATGAGGATTTTTACCACAAACTGAAGGGTCGTCTTGGAGAGGGGAGAAGGGGTCAAGGACAATGTGTTAATCCCTGTATCTGTTTTTTTTTAAATTTCTTTTAGGAGAAGTTTTCAAGGGGGGCGCCTGTCAGCTTTGAAATTCAGCTGTCACATTTAATGGAAGGGGGGGTGGAGGAGTTGAAAAGTTCCAGATTATTTTGTATGTCGTATTAAGAAATTCCAGTTGCAGTTAATTGGTTCTCATGATTTATGAAGTGTAGAAGTGGGAGGAGAGAAGGGAGAAGGTGGATTCTGTGTAATGCACGAAAATACTTTCATGTTGGAAAATTGTCTTAGACATACCAGATCTGTTTCTAAATAAATCAATTGGAGAGAAAATGTCTCAGAGTGATTGATATCATGGATACTTTCTGGATGCCTTACAATGCCTGTGGTTCAGAGGCCATCTCCACAGGGCTTAGCTATGCAGTGATCAAAGCCTTGTGTAACAAGGGCTTAAATTAGGAAGGCCTAAAAACCCCTCTTGGTGGCTGATCAATTCTGAGGTCCTCTTCCTCAGACATATTGGGGTCTATAAGTTCCCCTTCCTCTGTCTCAGAATGACCAGAGTGACTATGGTCACAGGTTTTGGAATAGTCTTTCTTCTCTTCCTCCCTCCACTCTGAATAGGAGGGTTGGAAACAGAACTGATATCTGAGAACACCCTTCTGAGAATGGGAGACCCCTTGTGGAAGATCCTGGCTTAAGAAAGCTGGGCCTCCTCTTTGAGGGTGAAGGAATTGTTTGAATCCTTCTGCTAGGCCCTGCTTAATGGCTACAGACCTTTTCCCTTATGTCCTCAGGCCTATTCTCCGAATGTAGACCCGCAGCAGTGGGGGTGTAGGTTGCTTCAGGCCTAGGCCTATGCCCCCCCCCCCATTGAACCCCCTGAGCCCCTAGGAAAGAATGGCCAGGCCCCCAGGTAGCCTGTCTAGAGGAAGGCCCTGATCTGCTCAGGAAATTGATCTTCCTCCACTCTCTCAGGAGACCAAGCTAACAGGTGACTGGAAGCCAATTCACCACCCTTGGAAGACAACTCAGGGCCAACATGCACCTCCCCAGGATGAGAGATCTGATGAATTTGGGCTTGCATTTGTGCCAAACTCTTTTCAAAGTGTTTTTCAATGACTGCACGCCTTTTCTTCTCAGCCCTTTACTTACAGGATAGCAAAAGCAGAGGTGTCTTTGGACTCCCAATATGGGAGACTTACTACAAAGAAGCATCTCCAGTATGTATTAAAGACTGCATTAAATTAGAAAATAGGATAATTTTGACATTAGAAGGATAGGCATGCCTTCATATGGAACCCCAGGAATAAGTACCACTCCTACTTTTTTAAAAAAAATTTTTTTATTAAATTTACAATTACAAACAAATCAACAACACATACACAAATAGAAAAAGCAGAAAAGAGGAAAGGAAAAAAGAAACGCGAAAAGAAAAGCGAAAGAAGGAAAGAGAAAGAAAAAATGAACATTTAAAAACATTCTCATTTTTGACAGTTAGTAAAGATCTTTTCTCTTCTTAATTTATATCATATACGCACATCTTATCCATATCTATATTTAGATTACACTCATATAAGTTTGTCCCATTCTTTTTTACTTTATAATATAGAGTCTATCTTTGGGCTAACCATTTATACCAGCAGATCCAATTGTTATAATATATTGAAGAATCTATTTTTTAGGGCTAAGGATAGTTTGTCCATTTCTGCACAGTCTAAGATTTTCTGGATGATCATCTGTTCTGTAGGTATGAGAGGTAGTTTCCAACAATGAGCAAACGTTAGCCTGGCTGCTGTTAAGATATCTATTGTTATATATTTCACTTTTTAGGTAGCTGTTTGTCAAAAATCCCTAACAGGAAGGACTCTGGTTTATATTCAATCTGTTCTTTTGTTATCTCTTCTAGCCACCTTCTAACTCTTTGCCAGTATTTCTGGGTTTCCTTACATGACCACCACATATGAAAAAAGGTTCCATCTATACTTTTACATTTCCAACATTTTGGACTCGTGTTGGGGTGCATCTTTGCTAACCTCAAAGGAGGAAGGTGCCATCTGTAAAACATTTTGTAAGCGTTTTCTTTATAAGCTGCAGATTTGGTGATCTTATTGTTTCTGTTCCAAATCTTTTCCCATTCTGTTAATGTGATACTCCGTCCAACATTCCTGCTCCAAGCTATCATATTCCCTTTGACTGTCTCTTCTTCTAACTCTACTTCCAGTAGGTAGTTATAGAATTTAGTTATATCTTTTTTATTTGATCCTAGTAAAATTTTATCTAAGTGCTGGAGTTTATTAATTCTGAAATCTTTATTATCTTGTTTATATCTACTATGGATTTGGTGATATACCCACTGATCTATTTTAAATCCCCGCTCTTGTAGTTCTTGTCGTGTTTTCAATTTTCCTTGTGCATCTAGTAAGTCTTTATATTTGATCATTTTTGTAATGTCCAGATTGTTTGGGTGAATCATTGCCTCCATTGTCGATAGCCAAATCAGTACTTTTAAATAGTGTTTTTTCCGTACTTTTTTCCAATTGGTTAATAGTGAATCTCTAATTAAGTGTCTATGAAAATATGACTGATTGGGTTTCCCCACTTCCCATAAGAAGGCGTGCCAACCTCTCTGCAAGTCGTGACCTTCTAATAATAGCATTCTTTTGTTAAGTAAGTTCACCCAATCTTTTAACCATAATAAAGCAGCTGTCGTATAGTATAGTTCCCAATTTGAAAGTGCCAATCCCCCCCTACTCTTCAAATCCTGTAATGCCCTTACGTTAATTCAAGATTTCTTTCCTTGCCAAATGAATTTGAGTATTATTAAGTTCTTCAAAAAAAATTTATGCAATTTAATTGGAATCATCTGAAATAGGTATAAGAATTTTGGTAAAATATTCATTTTGATAGAAGCAATCCTGCCCAATAGTGAAATCTGCAACCTACTCCATGATTCTAAATCTTTCTTTAGTTGTTGCAACAATCTGTCATAGTTATTCTCTTTGAGTGTCTTACAATGTGATGTTAGCCATATTCCTAAATATTTAACTTTCTTTGTTACCTGTATTCCCATACTTACCTCTAATTCCTTTTTCTGGTCTTCTGTTAAATTTTTGGTCATTAATTTTTTTTTTTCTATTGATTTTAAGTCCTGCTACTGCACCGAATTGTTCTAGTTCTTTTATCAATTTATATCCTTTTTCTATTGGTTCCTCCAAAAAGAAAACCATATCATCGGCAAACGCTTGCAATTTGTATTCTTCTGTTTTAATCTTCAATCCTTTAATTTCGGGATTTTGCCTAATACGTGTTAAGAGTGTTTCTAAAGCAAATATAGAGAGAAGAGGTGAAAGAGGGCAACCCTGTCTGACTCCTTTTTCTATTTTTATTGGATCTGTGTGTTCCTCATTTATTATGTTATTGGCCTGCTGTGTATCATAAATTGTTGTTATGATATTTTCAAATTTGGTGCCTAAATTCATATTATAAATTTTTTGAATTAAGAAATGCCAATTTAAGTTGTCGAATGCCTTTTCTGCATCTAAAAACATAAGTGCAGATTGTTTCTCAGGGTGGGCTTCATAAAATTCTAAAACATCTATTACTGTTCATAAGTTATTCTTTATCTGTCTAGTTGGGAAAAATCCATTTTGGTCTTCATGTATGTACGGATTTAAAACTTGTTTTAGTCTGTTAGCTATAATAGAGGAGAATATTTTATAATCGGTGTTTAGGAGTGAAATTGGTCTGTAGTTGTTAATGTATCTGTGGTCGGATTCCTCCTTCGGGATCAGTGAAATCAGTGCTCCCCTCCACGAGTCTGGCATCTTAGCTACCAGTAATACCTCATTAAACACTTCCAACATCAGTGGTCCAATTTGTTCCATGATTGCCTTATATAATTCTGCCGGGATCCCACCTGGCCCTGGGGTTTTATTATTCCCATGATTCTCTATTGCTGATTTCAATTCGGACCATGTAATATCTTTGTTTAATAATTCTATCAATTCATCTCCAATTACTTTGTCTTTCGTTTCCTCTAAGTAATTTCTTATTTTATCCTCATTGACTTCTTTTTTTTATATAACTTTTCAAAATATTTGTGAATGATGTCTTTTTTCTTTTCTATTTCTTGTTATATGTCACCCTTCTCGTCTATTAATTGGTATATCAATCTTTTTTTCCTTTTTTAAAGTTTATAAGATAGCCATCTTCCTGGTTTATTTGCATATTCAAAATAAATTTGCTTAGACATTTTCAAATTTATTTCCATTTTTTCTTGTTCCATTAAGTTCAATTTATGTTTGGCTGTTATTATCTGATTTTGTACTCTTTGATTTTTAGGGTTTTTTGTAATTGGGTTTCTAATTCCTTAATTATTTGTTGTAATTTATTTTGTTGAGCATATTTTCTTTTATTTCTCATGGCATTATAAGAGATTGTTATTCCTCTTATAACTGCCTTCAATGTATCCCAGATATTTTGTTTTGAGATTGCATCATTATCATTTTCCTTTAGGAAATATTTTAATTCCTCTTTAAGCTTATTAATTTACTCTTCTTCTCTTATTAATTGAGTGTTTAATGTCCATCTTTTCTTTGTTTTTTTCCTGCCTTTCCAAATTATTTGAATTGGGTTGTGATCAGCCCATTCATTTGGTAAAATTTCAATTCGTTTTATTTCATTTGCAATTTCCCCATCCATCCACGCCATATCTATTCTTGTCCATATTTTATGCTGGTTAGAGTAAAATGGAAACTGTTTTTCTTCTGGGTTTAATCTTCTCCATAAATCCACCAAATTTAATTCTTTCATCATTTCCTTACATGTTTTGGGAAACTCTTTTTTTCCTGTTTTGTTCTTGCTCACATTACTGTGGTCTTTTGGGTAATCAGCAATAGAATTAAAATCACCTATCATACAGATGTTCCTTTTTTCAAATCCTATTTTTTTTGGTGTAAATATTTAAAAAACTTTTTCTGGTCTTCATCTGGAGCACAAATTGCTACCAAGAAAAATGAAATAGTATTAATCGAGATCTGTAAAACCAGAGTTCTTCCTTCCAGGTCTGACCAAATTAGATCTGCTTTTAAGTCATCTTTCACATATATTGCAATTCCTTTCTTTTTTTATCTGCTGGTGCCGTGAATAACTTCCCTAGTTTAGGGCAATCTAAATATCTTTCATCAATTTTCCTTATATGAGTTTCTTGTAAACATATTATGTCGGTGTTTTGTTTAATTAATTTAGCTATTATCCTTTTCCTTTTAGTTGTCGAACTTAAACCATTTATATTGATGGACAGAAGTTTCTTTTCTTCATCCATTTAGTTAAATCTGTTTTGCTTTTTGTCTCGTGATAATTCGGCTCTCTCCTTGTGGTTGTTGTGGAATAGGTTCTTCTCTCTCCAGATGTGGATAGTCATTCCCTTGGGTTTGGGGGGATCCTTCTTTGTTATTTCTATGGCGACCGGTCTTCCTACGAATTTCTTTTTGGTTCCTCCTTGCTATTTTGATCTTCCATGCCTACTAGCTGTTCATAAAAGTCTTGTGCCCGTTCCATAGAATCTATTTTAATTTTTCTCTTTCCATGTTACTAACATCCCCTCCGGGATTAACCATTTGAATGGAATTCCTTTCTGATTTAGATAACTGGCTAGGAATTTGTAATCTCGTCTTATTTCCCTTACTTATCTTGGAATTTGCTTGAGGATCAAAATATCACACTCCTACTTTTACAGGCACGTTTTATGAGATTCGTTGATAAACACCTGGGAAAAAATTAGGAAGAAACATTATAGACTCAGAATATTATTCAATCTGGAACATTTGGTATGAATAGGTAGACATAAAACATGATATAGGTCAAAAAAAGAAATAAAAGTATTATGAAGTAATACTTATATTGTATAGCTAAAAATGTATACCTTATCTCCTCTAATGGCTATGGAATATAGAGCACAGTACATAGACTATAATTATATAGATTTATCTCTGATCTTTTTTACATATATGTATATATGTACTTAGTGTTAATATATTTTTTTCTCACGTACACTTTGTGAATGGGAGATCACAAATGAAATTCAATCCTTCTCTAAACTCTGCACCTTTTGCCTCATGTGGATTTCCTTGTGTGTACTAAGGGATGATTTATGCTTGAAGTAAAGTCCACAGACTGGAAATTTGAAAGGTTTTCCCACTGTGTGAGTCTTCTGGTGTATTAACAAATAGGAATTCCTATTGAAACTTTTCCCACAATCAGGACATTCAAAAGGGTTTATCTCTTGTGTGAGTCCTCTGGTGTATCATGAGGTGGGAATTCTGACTAAAACGTTTTCCACAGTCTGCACATTGAAATGGTTTCTCTCCTGTGTGAGTCCTCTTGTGTATCACCAGGTGGGAATTGCGAGTAAAACTTTTCCCACAAATAGGACATTCAAAGGGTTTTTCTCCTGTGTGAGTCCTCTGGTGTATCACCAGGCTGGAATTCTGTCTGAAACTTTTCCCACAGTCAGGACATTTGTAGGGTTTCTCTCCTGTGTGAGTCCTCTGGTGCATCACCAGGTGGGAATTCTGTCTGAAACTTTTCCCACAGTCGGGACATTCAAAGGGTTTCTCTCCTGTGTGAGTCCTCTGGTGTTTCACAAGGCTCGAATTATCAGTAAAACTTTTCCCACAAATAGAACATTCAAAGAGTTTCTCTCCTGTGTGAGTCCTCTGGTGTAACGCCAGTTGGAAATTGTGATTAAAACTTTTCCCACAAATAGGACATTCAAAGGGCTTCTCTCCTGTGTGAGTCCTCTGGTGTATCACCAGTTGGAAATTGCGATTAAAACCTTTCCCACAGATAGGACATTCAAAGGGTTTCTCTCCTGTGTGAGTCCTCTGGTGTATTACAAGGCTCGAATTATTACTGAAACGTTTCCCACAAATAGAACATTTGTAGGGTTTCTCTCCTGTGTGAGTGCACTGGTGCATCATCAGGTGGGAATTCTGTCCAAAACTTTTCCCACAGTCGGGACATTCAAAGGGCTTCTCTCCTGTGTGAATCCTCTGGTGTTTCACAAGGTTCGAATTATTATTGAACCTTTTCCCACAGTCAGGACATTCAAAGGGTTTCTCTCCTGTGTGAGTCCTGTGATGTTTCATCAGGCTTGAATTATTACTGAAACTTTTCCCACAGTCAGGACATTTGTAGGGTTTCTCTCCTGTGTGAGTCCTCTGGTGTATCACCAGGCTGGAATTCTGTCTAAAACTTTTCCCGCAGTCAGGACATTCAAAGGGTTTCTGTCCTGTGTACATGCTCATTTCTCAAGAGGTGGGAATTTGTAATGAATTATGACTGGAAATTCTCCAACAGTCAGGATATTGAAAGGGTTTTCTCCTTTTGATTCCTCCGATGTATCACCAAATTGGAATTACAATTGAAAGTTTTGCAACAATCAGGACTTTCAAAGCATTTCTCTCCTATGAGAGTCTTCTGGTTATATCATCAGACTGGAATTTTGACTTTCCCATAATCAGGACATTAAAAGGGTTTCTCTTCTGTGTGAATTCTTTGGTGTATCATGAGATGAAAATTTCTAATGAAGCTTTTCCCACTATCTAGACACCCATAGTTTCTCCCTGGAGTCAATCCACTGATGTATCACTAGACTGGAATTGTGACAATGCCTTGTTTAGTGGTGCTTTCATTCAAGCCATTTTCTTCCTCATAGGGAGAGACCTATATTCCTGTCTGCTCCACATGGCTTTACTATTCACCTTTTCTTCCAACTGACTTTCAGATATGCTGAATGAAAAATAATCGCCCTTGACATTTCATGTAATGTATCCTTGAATTGTGCATAATCTGCTTATTCTGGCTTGAAATGTTTTTAAATTTTCTGTTTTTTCTCTAACAACTTCTTGAGGAGGAGGAGGAGGAGGAGGAGGGGGAGGGGGAGGAGAATTGTGTGGTTTTCTGAAGGAAACAGAAAATATTTTGATTTCTGGCTTGATTCATTTTCCTTTTCAATGTTGCTTTTTATTTGCAGTTGTCCTAAATGTTCTTATTGCCATATTCTTTGTCTGTAAGATTCAAAGAAAAGTGTAGCATTGTTTATAAAATGTTTAGAGATAATGTAAAAAAAGAAAAAAGTAAATATTACAATGAAAAAACCAACATGCCTCAATACTAGAATAATCTCTTAATTACCTTAAAATTTATCATTCATTTGACACATGGGACACTATGGAGATCCATGTTCAAATATGCATTCAATCAAATTCAGTTATTTAATTGGGTCAATCACAAATTCTTAGCAATGCAAAGGACTATCATCAATTATAACTTGAAGTGCTGGGGATAGATTATTTAATTGCAGACATATTCCTACAGAGAGAAATACAGATATACCCACCTGCACATTTGAAAATCTATGTCTTCCAAGTCTGATAAAATGTCCCAGAATGTTTGCATTCAAACCTTCTGAGCTAAATTTAGACATGTGGGGGTTTTAACTGGTGAAATGATGCTGAAAGCTTCTGCAAGATTTGAAGCATCACTTTTGTGCATGGAAGTCCTCAGATGCAAATACTCTGGTGACATCCCCACTCAAGTAGTCCTCACTTAACCTACCACAATTAGAACTGATATTTGTGTCATTAAGCAGCTCTATCTTTAAGCATGATGTCACATGATGGTGCCAACTTGCATCTGTTCCTCTCCAGTTGTTAAGCAAATCACTGTAGGTTGTTAAAGGCAATTCGATATGACTGTGAGTTGCAATTTCCTGCTAGTATACCGAATGATTTTGCTTGTGATAAGCTAGCTTGGAAGGCCACAAATGGGTATCATCAGTGTGGGATGCTACAGTCATCATAAATATGCAACTATGGACAGAACCCGAATTGGTGAGACTTCTTTTCTTGCACCTTCAAAACCACAGTCACTGCTGACGTGCGTTCACTGAACAACTGTTAGGATTACCACAAATTTTGTGGATCAGGTGCACATCTGCTTCTACTGTGCCATATAAGGCACTGTGCCATAGAAGGCTCAGGGAAGAAGTGGTAAGTGAGGGTACCCAACCCCTAACCAACCCAGAACAGGGGATTAACCCTGGCCAACCCAGAGACATACAACTGCAGAGGAAGGTCCCACCCCTGGGAGTAAAATTCGATGGAGACCCCCAGGAACTGGGGTTTTTCCTGACACAAGTGCTCACCTACATGCAAGAATACGGGCGGAATTTTCCAACCCAGGGGTCCTGAGTACGAGTCGTCACCCTGGCCCTTGAAGGGGCAGCAGCCAGGTGGATGGTGACACTCCACAACGTCAACACCCCAGAATTAAGAAGCCCCGATTGGTTCATGACGGCCCTACGTCACCGCTTCGAAGACCCTCTTGACGATAAAAAAGCCCGAGACCACAGAATTTTATTTTTGTTCAAAGCAATTCCAATTAGGCTTGGAAAAGACTATTTTGAAGATTTAAATAAAATTGTGTTGAAATATATATAGCAAGGTAAGAAAGCGAGAATAAAATCAAAACTTTTGCAAGATGCTAGAATAAGAGGAGGATTTGGTTTGCCTAATTGGGAGTTGTACTACGAAGCTCCAAATTTGATGTGGGTCAAGTACTTGGGCAAACCATAACCCAGTGACAATTAAATGGAAAGGACAAAAAAGATCGAGATGGACATTAAATAATACTATTTTAAAGGAAAAAGACTTTACACAGCAGATGGAGAAAGAACTGGCTTTCTTCTTTAGAGAAAATAAAAAAGAAGATACTTCAACTCACAATGTTTGGTACACAATGAAGGCATACGCCAGAGGCTTGATAATAGACTATACAAGGAAAAGGAACATCAGGAAAAGGCAAGCCATTAAAGTTTTAGAAGATGAGCATAAAAGACTTGAAAAAGAACTACAGAAAATGCCACAGAAAAAAAGACATTAAACTAAAATTGGACATAATTAAACACAAAATCGGTCAAATAGAGAAAGAAGAATTAGCACAAAAAATTAGAAGTGTTAAACAGAACTACTTTGAAGATGCAAACAAACCAGGTAGATGGTTATCATACAAATTGAGAAAGGAGAAAGAATCAAGGAAAATATTGCAGTTTATAGATGATCAAGGTCAAGTTTGCTATGGCAACAAAGAGAAAAGGGAAATTATTCAAGACTTCTATGGACAACTATAGAAACAAGAGAATATTGATGAGGAGAGGAATATTGATGAGAGAATGCTAATCTACCTAAAATACCTAAAGAGACTGAAAAAATGTTAGAAAGCAATATAACAATGATGGAATTAACTGAAGCACTTAAGAAGCAAAATAATGGAAAGGCACCAGGTCCAGATGGGCTTCCGGCAGAATTTTATAAGACATTACAAGAATCGTTGAGCCTTCCACTGCTAGAAGTCATGAATGAAGTTATGTTAAAGAAGAAGATACCTAAAACATGGTCAGAAGCCTATATTACACTTATCCCAAAAGAAGAGGCTGATCCACAGCAAATTAAGAACTATAGGCCTATTTCTTTACTAAATGCAGACTACAAAAGTTTTGCTTCAATTTTGGCAGAAAGCCTTAAAAAATACTTAAATAACTTTATTCATCCTGACCAAAATGGATTTCTGCCAAAGAGACAAATTAAAAATAATATGAGAGTAATTTTGGATACTTTGGAATATTATGAGGCACACCCCAAAAAGCAAATGGCATTGATATTCTTAGACGCACAAAAGGCATTTGATAATGTGAATTGGAGATTCATGCTATTATTATTGGAACAGATGGGTTTTGCCAGAAAATTTATTCGAGCAACAGAAGCCATATGCCATAAGCAAACGGCAAAGATAATGATAGAGGGAGAATTGACAGATCCCATCAATATAAGAAAAGGTACAAGACAAGGATGTCCACTATCACCTTTGCTATTAGTACTAACTTTGGAAGTGTTGAATAGAAATATTAGAGATGACAAGAGTATAAAAGGAATGAAAATTAAAAAGGAAGAATTTAAATTGCAAGACTTTGCGGACAACTTGGCTTTCATATTAGAAGATCCTTTAGAGACAGCACCAAAATTATTGGAAAAGATAGAGGCATATGGTAAGGTGGCTGGTTTGAAAATAAATAAAGATAAAACAAAGATCCTGACAAAGAATATGCTATTAAGACAAAAAGAACTGGGAGATCTATTGAAAATTCAAGTTACGAACAAGGTCAAGTATTTGGGGATACATTTGACAGCAAGATGTAGCACATTAAAAGAGAACAATTACATTAAACTTAAACAACAGATAGTGTTAGATTTGACGAAATGGGAAAATCTACAATTGTCATTAATAGGGAGAATCTCAACAATCAAGATGAATATTCTACCTAGAATTTTATATCTGTTTCAAACAATACCAATTAGGCTTGGAAAGGATTATTTTGAAGATTTAAATAAAATTGACTTGAAATATATATGGCAAGGTAAGAAAGTGAGAATAAAGTTAAAATTTTTGCCAGACGCTAGAATTAGAGGAGGATTTGGTTTGCCTAATTGGGGGTTGTATTACCAAGCTACAAACTTGATGTGGGCTAAGGAATGGATAACATTAAGAAATACTAGATTGTTGACATTAGAAGGACATGACTTGCTATTGGGGTGGCATGCTTTTCTATGGTATAAGGGAACTAAAGCACAGGGTTATTTTAGAAGACATCACATGCAGGAGTCTCTGTGACTAAATTGGGAAAAGATTAAAAGACAATGTTATTTGAAAATTCCAGTCTGGTTATCGACTATTGAAGCATTTTCCTATCCTATAATATATAAAAAGGAACAAACAGTTAGATATGGGAAAATAATGGATGAAAAGGGTGAACTTAAATCGATGCAAAATTTAGAGGAGCAAGGTATAAAGATGAATTGGTTTTCATATGTGCAAATACATTCAAGGTATGATGAAGATCTTAAAACAAGGATTTTATCACAAATTGACTGACTTAGATAAGATTTTGACAGGTACTGATGAAAAGGTGATTAAAAAATTGTATGGTTATTTATTGGAAATTAAACTAGAGGAAGAACAAGTTAAAGAAACTATGATTGCTTGGGGGAAGAATTTTAGATATGGGATTGATTTAGAAAAATGGCAAAAATTGTGGTCTCAAAATTATAAAATGACAATGTCAACAGCATATAAAGAAAATTTGTATAAGATGTTTTACAGATGGCATTTTCCCCTGACAAGAATCACAAGAATGTTCAAGCATAAATCCAAAAAATGTTAGAAATGTCATCAGACACCTGGCTCATATTACCATATGTGGTGGACTTGTGAGGACGCTAGAAAATACTGAGCTAAAATACGCATGTGGTTGGAAAAAATGACAAAAAAACATATAGACTTGAAACCAGAGATTTTTTTATTGGGAATTTTACCTGACACATACAGTAAAGATTTAAAATATTTGATTGTAAATGTATTAACAGCGGCTAGGATTGTATTTGCTAAAAACTGGAAAAATGAGAAAATACCATTACAGGAGGAAATCAAAAAAATATTGGAATGTGCTGAAATGAGTAGATTGACATTTGAAATTAGAGAACAAGAAGATAAACAATTTTATAAAATTTGGGACCTTTTCTATCAATGGTTACCTAATAAAATATAATAATAGAATACTTAGAATTTTAGAAAATAATGAATATATAAAGATGTATTTCTTCTTTTGTTATTATATCTATAAAATGTTTCTAGGATAGATTTGGGGATGATTATATGAATTGTTATAAAATAAGCTAAGTAAATTATAGTTATCTCGCAAAGTATCAATGAACAAAATTATAGTCAAATGACTGATTAATAGTGACACTAGGGTATTCAATTTCTGATTGATAATATGAGTTATTATGCAATGTAACTGCAATTGAGACTATGAAATGGATGCACAAAAAATTGTAAACCAACCGACACTCTGTTTGTACATTTATGAAAGAAAGTTGGACGTTTTTATGTTTTGTTTGTTTTTGTTTGTCTTTAAAAACCAATAAAAACTTGTTTAAAAAAAATGTAATGGGCTCCAGGCGGAGGAGGGGATGGAGTAAAGTGCACTAAATTTGAGCGTGCTGCACAGATGCTGCAAGAGCAGCGAACAGCCATAGAGCTGGCTGTGGTGGGGCCTGGAGGGTGCGCACGAGAGGAGGAGGAGGAGAGAGGGAGGTAGGAAGCCTCCGCCACAGCTTGTGCTTATTCCTCAGCCAACTTGGATTTCCAAAAACTCGCCAAGAAGAAAGAAAAGAAGCTTCTCACACTCTTGGAAAGTCCTGCGTTCTCTACTTGGGCTCTTCGCTATCCTTTTTTCTTCCTTCCTTTTGGAAATCCGGGCTAGCTGAGGAATGAGCACAAGCCACTGTGCAGGCTTCCTCCCTTCCTCCCCCTCCTCTCGTTCTTCAGCCAGCCCAGATTTCCAAAAGGCAGAAAGAAAAGGGGACAGCAAAGAGCCCCAAGGAGAGCACGCAGGGCTTTCCGAGAGAGTGAGAAGAGACACAAACGGAGAGAGAGAGAGAGAGATACACACAGAGAGAGGGAGAGATACAAAGGGAGGGAGGGAGACTCGGCTCAATTTAGCTCTGTCTGCTCCCCTCTCTCTGTCTTTGCCCAGTTTTGCAAGGATTCAGCAGCGATTTAAGGCAGCAACCTCGTAGCACTGTGAGGTAACAACCTGTCACTCCTTTTGGAATGCAAGGTTTATTTTTGTATCTTTCTAGAGACAGAAAGAACGTGGCCAAATTTTCTTAGAGTTATTCTCTGGGTGTAGGAGTTAGGAAGGGGGGGTGGGGAGTGGGGGAGAAGGAGGGAGGAAGAGGCAAAGAGAAAGAGGAGAGAGAAGGAGAGGGAGAGAGAAAGAGATGAGAAGGAGATAGAGGGAGATAGAGATGGGAGAGGGAGGGAGGGAAAGAGCGAGCAACCCGTTTCCCATAGAAAACACAAAAAACCACAAAACCTGGGGGGGGGGTTGTTAGGAATGCAAGTCACCTAATAGTTATTTGGGTTGGAAATATATAAACCAGGATAGACATTTTAATACTGTATCTTTAAGAAAATACAAAAACTGTAATTGGGTGTGGTTTCTCAAACGGCCATAAGATGGAGCCAGAAACCTGGATTGTGTTAGTCTCAGAAGAGTGTGTGAGTGAGTCTCTGTTTCCTTCTGTTGGAGAGAGTTGCCGTTCCTAATGACTGTTAATGATCATTGATGTAAGTCTGTTACTGAACTGTTTTTTGATACTGGACTTTGATATTTGGATTATCCCTGATCTGAACACTGACTGCTTTACCTGTGAATGACTTGGACTGCTTATCTTGGACTATGCTTAAACGTTTTTTGGAAGTAAAAACCTGCATTTACTGTACAGTGTATCTGTGTGCTGTGTGAGTATTATTCAACATTACTCTCACTACGTCTCCCTGTATGGGCTCATTCTCCTAACAGGGAATTACCTCAACAAGGGTCATGTGACTCAGTGGGAGTGACATTGAGTTGCCACGCCCATCCATGTCTTGGGGCTCCCGGTATTTTGTTTTCTGTGGGAAACAGGTCCAAATGGCTCTTTGAATGTTTAAGGTTGCAGACCCCTGACCTAGGGGGAGGCAGAGGAAGGGGGGCTTTGACCACAAGCCCAATATCCAGGATCCTGCTCAGCCAAGCCCGCCCCTCTTTGTAGTTGCTGTGCCTGACAGCAAGCACACAGGGTACCCCTCCTGCCAGGGATCAGCCTCCCAAGCTGCCCCCCCTCGAGGCACTCACGTCGTAAAGGGTGGTGCTGTTCCCTCCTTCCTGGAGCAGGGCAGGGTTGAGGAAGCCCAGGGCAGGCAGCTTTGCTCTACTTTCACAATGTGCCACCACTGCATTCGACGCACCAGCTCTGCAGGCTCACCCCATTGAGCCCCTTGCACCTCTCTAGTGCAACAGTCAATGGGGTGAGCCTGCAGTGCCGGTGTCTTGAATGTCCCCCGCTGCCTCTTAGCACCCCAAAGGGGGCTGGCAGAGGGGCGCTAAAAGGCAGCAGGGGAGTGTTCGAGGCGCTTGCACTGCAGGCTCACCCCATTGACTGTTGCACTGCTCCAGAGCTGGCGCCTCGAATACGGTGACAGCGGCTTTGCTTTACTTTCCCAAAGGGCCGCCGCTGTCACGTTCTGTCTGTCTTTCTGACTATCCATCCATCCAAAAAGTCTGTCTGCCTGCTGTCCTGCCTACCTACCTATCTGCCTGCCTGTCTTTCTACATACTGATCTATCTACCAATATCTATCTATCTACCTACCTACCTATCCATACATACATCCAAAAGGTCTGTCTGTCTGTCTTCCTGTCTGCTTGCCTGCCTGCCTACTTACCTGCCTACCTACCTCCATATCTACCAATACCTACCTACCTACCTATCCATACATCCATCCAAAAGTTATGTCTGTTTGTCTTCCTGCCTGCTTGCCTACCTACCTACCAATATATCTACCTACCTACCTATCCATCCAAAAGTTCTGTCTGTCTGTCTTTCTGCCTGCTGGCCTGCCTACCTACATATCTATCTACCAATCTACCCACCCACCTACCTACCTACCTGTCTCTCTCTCTCTCTCTCTCTATCTATCCATGTTTGAAGCACCAGCCCCGCAGGCACATTGGGAAAGTAGAGCAAAGCCAGTCTGGGAGGAGGGAGGGAGGGAGAGAGAGAGGGAGAGAGGAAGAGAGAGAGAGAGAGAGAGAGAGAGAAAGACCTGATGCATCAGATTGAAATGAGGCCTAGTTTAGACTGAGGCCCTTTTCCACATTGAAACATCTTTGGTTTCTATTAAAGGTTTTGAGGACAAAACATGGTCAAGACTATCAGGAAGCTCTCACATTTTGTTGAGGCTTTAAACAGGATCCATTGGACCAGATCTCCATCCTAAAAAATTACTTTTCCCCAATGTTTTAAAGTGCCAATTCTGAAGAAGGCAAAACCAAACTGTACTGGTTAATTACAAGGAGAACACACACACACAACTCCCTTCTAACCCTCTTGGAGCAGGTGATTGGACAAGAATAGATATCTCATTATCTTTCTCCTCCCTCCCTCCCTCCTTCTTTATTTCTTTTTCTTTCTGTCCTTTCCTTCCATCCCCCCTCTTTCTTCATCTGCCCCTTTTTCTTTCTTTCCCTTTTCTATGTGTTTGTATGTGTGTGCATTAACTCCAAAAAGGAGGTCAAGTAGCTCTGGGGAGCCCAGTCATTAATTAGAACACTTGCTAAACAACCGGCCATTAAGTGAGGACCACTTGTATTTGGTTTGCCAGTCACCTGGCCACGCCCACCCAGTCACATGACCACCAAACCACACCTATCTGGTCACATGACCACCAAGCCACACCCAGCCAACAAGCCACGCCACCCAGTCACATGACCAGCAAGCCACACCCTCAAATTAGGCCACACCCATAGAAATTTAAATCCCACCCCTGAGTGGGGATCACCGAGGATGAGCTGGTAGAACAAAGCGGGTGGTGGACTGAAAAAGTTTGGGAACTACTGATGTATACCATCAGGGAAGCGTTGCAATGAATGGAAATGATGATATATATAATAACAATTGTTTAATATTTTTTTAAAAAATAATAATAATTCATTTATTATTAAACTTAATTGCTGCCCATCTCAGAGTTTGAGGCAACTCTGAGTGTCTTGCCTTGCCCTAATGTTCATAGCAACACTGACAATACCCATTTTTTACATGCCAAATGCTTCTGATAATTCTAACATAATGCATTTTTTAAAATGAGACATTTTCTATTGTACATTTTTTTCCTCATATTAAGGTAGCAAAATAGAGAGGTTTGTCCCTCTTCTGCATTATCAGTGTGGACAGTGTGGCAAAATGGCAGCTGCTTCCCCAAGTCCACCGCATGACCCAGGGATGAATCCAGGGCCCACTGAAAATGGTGGCTGTTTCCAGGACGCAGTCATGAGACCCAAGGATGCGTGTCCTTCCCTTCCAAAGGTAAGGAGGAGGAGGAGGAGGGTATGAGGCCAGGTGGGGTGGCAGTCAGGCCTGAGGACTGCAGGGACCCAGCAGGAGTGGGGAAAATCCTGTGGGGTCCCTGGGGAGCTGAGGGAAGGGGCAGGGATGGGAAACAGAACATAGGGAGTCTTGGAGGGTGGGGGAGCCCCAGGGATGCCTGTGGCAGGCAAGCCTGGCCCTGCTCTAGGCCTCTAAGAGTTTTCCCCAGCCCTGAGGTAGCCAGTACTCTGCTTAGCAACTCCCACATTCGATTAATGGCTGCCTCAGGGAGAGCAGGGGGATTCGGATAGTTAAGGAAAGCTCTCTCACTTAACAGTCATTGCAACTTGCAACCGTAATTGCAAGGCCTATAATAGTTGTATCTTGAGGATTACTTTTATGATGGCTGGGGAATTTGGGGTGAAACCAATTTAGAAGACTGAAACCCGAACATGTGGGAATTACATAATCAACATACAAAAATGCTCCACCCAAAATTCCTTTTTGAGGAAGTCTTCTGGAAAAGGAAATATCCAGAAGCTTCTGCTGATAACCAGAAACTAGTAGTTAGCCATTTTACATTTCTCCCCACCAACAAGTTTAATCCTGAGAAACGTCTGAGTAAAATGAATCAGGCCAAAATTCAAACAATCAATTTTTCATCTACACTTTCTTTTTTTAAACAATCTACCAAACCCATCAAATTTGCTATGACACCAAGCTGGCAGGAATATCCAACACCCCAGAAGATACGATCAAGATACAAAAGAATCTCAACAAAGTTGGATACTGGGCCCTATTTAACAAAATGAAACTCAACTGAGGAAAAAAAACACCCAAGGTTTTTTACTTAAGCAAGAAAACCCCCAATACACAGGTACAGAATAGGTGGAGCCTGGCAGTCTCTATGAGAGGAAACATTGAATCCCAGGGGACAATCATTTAAATGTGAGCTAGCAGGGTGTTGCAGTGGCCAAAAAAGCCAATGCAATCGTAGGCTCTATTAACAAAGGGTTAGGGTTAGGGTTAGGGTTAGGGTCAAGATCAAGTGAAGTGCTAGTACCAATTTATAATGCTTTGGTAAGGCCACACTTGGAGTACTGCAACCAGTTTTGGTCGCCAAGTATTAAAAAGATGTTGAGACTCCATAAAGAGCCTACAGAAGAGCAGCAAGGAGGATTAGGGGGCTGGAGGCTGAAATAAGTAAAGAACAGTGGCTGGAACTGGGCATAACTAGTCTAGTGAGGAGGAGAACTAGGGGAGACATGACAGCGGTGTTCCAATAATTGAGGGGTTGCCACAAAGAAGACGGGGTCAACCTATTCTCCAAAGCACCCAAAGGCAGGACAAATGGATGGAAACTAACGAAGGAGAGAAGCAACCCAGAACTAAGAAGAAATTTCCTGACACCCAGAACAAACCAGTGGGAACTGTTTGCCTTCAGAAGTTGTGGGTGCTCCATCACTGGAGGCTTTGAAACAGAGACTGGACAGCCATTTCTCGGAAATGATGTTGGGTCTCCTGCTCGATCGGGGGGTTGGAATAGATGACCTCCAGGGATCCTTCCAACGACGTTCCTCTGCAACACTCCTCTAGTGATGGAGAAACAGCCTGAACTTAAAAGAGGTTTTTAAAATCTTCTCACCAGAAGGAAAATTGAAGCCACCGGTGGGCTTAAATTGGAGAGGGAAGGAAGCAGCAGCAGCAGCAGCTGATACGCTTCAGTCCAGTTGTTTCTCTGCTTCCAGGCCGTGGAGGGAACCGAACAGCCCGACTTGCTCCCGGACTCTCCTCCCACGTGCAGCTTCCATCGATCCTGGGAAGAGCAAGAAAGCCGCTCTGCACACCTCCTTCCTCCCATGAGGCATCCGGAAGAGGAAGTTCCTCTGCGCTTCTCCACTCTTCCCATCTTTTCTAGCAAAACAGTACTTGACGGTTTTAACTCTTTAAACTCAATCACAGAGCCCGCCGACTGTACTGTCAGCTTTCTAGTAACAGATTTTGTCCTCTTGACTTCCATCACCGGATAGGAAACGCTTGTCCCGTCTCTACCTAAGGCGTCTGCAAGGTGTTTTCACGGATTAAATGCTATCAAAATGTTTTGACTTCTAGCAACCGACCTTTGCAACTGAGCCAAGTGAAATAGTGAAATGTGATGCTACCTAACCTTAAAAAGATTAGCTATGTGGACAGCCTTAAAAGAATAAGAATAAGCTTTCTTGGGGGTGTCTCTCCTTGGAGATCAAAGCCTCTCTACCGCCTAAATCTTGATGACTTATTTAATGTGGCTCCCAAGGATTTAGGACATGGCAAAAGCATCAGGAGAGAAGCTCCAGGGGAACCAGCTTCACTCTTGCTGGTCAGGGCTGCCTCCAAGATCTCCTAGCATGAAGTTTGATTCCTGAAGGAGGAAATTGTATGACAACTGCCAAATGTTAAGTGCCACTTGTAAATTCTGTAAATTTACTTGCAGGGAAATCTCCATTAGGTCATAGAAGAAATTATACAGCAGGGCCTAGAAAATGGGGACTAAGAAAGGGGACAATTGTCAATATATGGTAGAAGAAATATTTGGAATGAAATGGAATAGAATAGGAGTGTTGAAAGGGACCTTGCAGGTCTTCTAGTCCAAGCCCATACTTAAGCAGGAAACCATATACCATTTCAGAAAAATGGTTGTCCAATCTCTTCTTAAAAACTTCCAGTTTTGGAGCATACACAACTTCTGAATGCAAGGTGTTCCACTGATTATCTGTTTTGTCAGGAAATTTCTCCTCAGTTTCTCTCCTTGATTATCCTGCCTTCAGGTGCTTTGGAGAATAGCTTGACTCCCCCTTCTTTGTGGCAACCCCTGAGATACCAGAACACTGCTATCATGTCACCCCTGGTCCTTCCTTGCATTAAACTAGACATACTGTTAGGGATACACCCTAGCAGGATCTGCAGGGCAGGCAGGCAGGCAGGCAAAATATGTGAGATAAACGTTTTTGTAGCTTACACTCAGTAAAACAGATACACAGTGCTAATTAAATAGTTTATTCCAGTAAGAGTTATAGCATAGTCATACAGTCCATATATCATTCACTAATTCAGTCCATCCAGGGATTATTCAGTTGCAAATTCCAGTGATGAAAAAAAGAGAGGTCAGTAAACTTACAAATATCAGTCCAGTGATATATCTCCTTGCAGTAGAGATATGAAGAAGTCAAAAACTCCTTTCTTCCTTCAGCAACTCAGCAGTAGGGAAACACGCAGCTAACAAACCATGCAATCCAGTAATTGTCAGGTTCTCTTGCTTCCTCTTATGGTGGTTTCACACCACACCCCAAATTACATGCTTTGCAGTTTTAAAGTGACACACACTTAAACTTACAATCATAGTTTATATATATTATTTTACCCAAACTACGTTAGGTAACCTTGTTATTCCTAACACATACCCAATGTCATGCCCCCATCAGAGTCTGAATGTGAAGGGGAAGATGAACAGCTGGTAGAGAGCAGGAGAGTGGCTCCCTTGCCTGAGGAGGGAACTGGGGAAGGGCAAAGTCAGGCTGGGCAGAGCAGGAAAGAGGTAGAACAAGGGAGAGAGGGTTCAGAGGAAGACCAAGGCCCATCCCCTCCTCATCCTAGGGCATGCAGGGAAGAACACAGAAGAGAGCAACATGGGTTGTGTGGTTTATGAGGAAGGAAAGGGCCCTGATTCCCTTCACAAGGCACACCTGGGGATGGATTTAAAGTGAGAGGCAGTTGGGAGGAGTATTTGTCAGGAACAAATGCTGAATTCATCTAGTGTTGTGAGTTTAGCCTGCATTCCTGGCATTCCTCCTGTCTGTGTGAATTATTGTTATGTGTCTGTGTGTTTATCTGCCTTGCTGGAATTATTGGACTCATTATCTTGCCCTTCTGGAGGGATTGATTGCAGTCATTCTTCTTACAGGTTTGGACTGGTGTATCTGCAGTCAGAGGCTGTTGTAGGTTCATGGGAGAGCTTTTCTCCAGTCAGAGAGTAACTGGAATGTTGGGGGCAAAGTTGGAGCAAATAAAGGGACTCATACCTATTTCTGTCTGTGTTGCCTTTGTGCCCCGCCCCAGGTATTCACACACAATTCCAGCAACCCTTCTTTATATGATTCAGCCTCCATCCCATTATCATCTTTATTGCTCTTCTCTGCACTCTTTCAAGAATCTCAACACCTTTTTTACATTGTGGTGACCAAAACTGGATGTAGTATTCCAAGTGTGGCCTTACCAAGGCTTTATAAAGTGCTATTAACACTTCACGTGATCTTCAGTCTATCCCTGTTAATGCAGCTTAGATCTGCATTGGATTTTTTGTCGGCTGCAACACATTGCTGGCTCATATTTAAATGATTGTCTACTACAGGCCTGTCAAACTAGTGGTGGGTGGGCTGGATGAGTCAGGTGTAGGCTACACTCATCTTGACTCCCTCCACAAAGGCAAAAAAAGTCAAAATGTGTCACGATATGTCATGTGATGCAATCAAGTTTGACACCCACAGTCTACTAGGACTCCAAGATCCATCTTACAGTTACTATAATTTCTAAATGTATTTTAAATGTATTTCTACAATACATTTTAAAAAAGAGGGAAAAATAGACTATCTCACCAAAGCACATGGCTGACTGATCATCAGGCTAACTTTATTACAAGGACACCCTACACTGCCATTTTTAATGCAGATCTAGTAAGAGTTGGATTGTGATAGTGGCTTTTTAGCTATCGGATATAAGCTCTGTTGTATGGAAGAAGCTGAAATATAATAACCTCAACATATACAGGTAGTCCTCAATTTACGACCACAATTGAGCCAAAAGTTTATGTTGCTACGTGAGAAATTAAGTAATTTTTGCCCCATTTATGACGTTTCTTGCCACGTTTATTAACTGAATCACGGTTGCTAAGTGAATCCAGATTCCCCATTGAAAGTGTGAAGAATGGTCTGAGTTGGGGACTACCTGTATTTTATTGATTCCCTTTTCATTCAGAAATTCCAGATGGCATACAAAGCATTTCCTGGGTAGCATGCTGTAATTTACAGGGTAAATGTCCCTCAGACAGACTCCCTCTACCGAGATATACTTCTTACCTCTCAATAATTCATCATGTCTCGCCTCTGCCAACTCCTTGCAGGACAATGTGACATGACTAACTTGCTGCAGGGACCACTCGCTGTGGGAGTGAGTGTGTGGGCAGATTGTGTAGGGTTCATGGCTGGTTATGAATGCATGGGTTGGTGAGCAAACTGGTTGGTAGAGGGCATGAAATACACAGGCAGGTGAGTGGGTGAGAAGAGTGCAGGGGTGCTGGGTGGGTGAGCAAATTGGTCGGGAGAGTCCTGGCCCTGGTCCCCCCTTGCCTGTTGACATGGGCTTTTGCGGCTACATTGTCAATCATGACCAACCACCATGGTATGAAAGTGTTTCAGGGCTAGGAAGATAGCCCTGAACTCCAGCCAGTTTATGGGGCATGTCCTTTCTGCTTGAGACCAATACCTCTGGGCTAGTTCTTTCTCCAGATGAGCTCCCCAGTCATGGAGACTGGCATCTATGGTGAGTCGTATCCTGTCTGGCTCTTTGAAGGGAAAACCCTTTCCTAGGGCCTGGGACTGCCACCATGCAAAGGACCGTATGACCTGTGAAGGAACCTGAACCCTCATGGTCGAATGGCTGGTTCCTGCCTCTTGAAAGGGGAGCAAGAACCATTGGATTTCCCAGGCATGGAGATGGGCCCACGGAATGATCCCAATGCAGGAGATCATTTTTCCCAGGGTTTGGGACAGTAGAGACAACAGAACATTGTTCAACCACCGAATCTGAAGGATGCAGTTGTGAAGTCTCTCCCCTCGATCCATGGAGAGAAACACCTCACAGTGCAATGTGTCTATAATCGCCCCAAGGTGGAGCAACCTGGTTGTTGGGGAAAGGTGACTTTTCCATAGATTGATCAAAAACCCGTGGTCTCGTAGACTGTGTATTGTGAAGTGAAGGTTGTGATGGGCCAAATGAATCGACTGTGACTGGATGAGTATGTTGTCCAGGTAGCATTGGATCCTCACTGGTATGGTACGAAGTGAAGCCACCCAAGCTGCCAAGACTTTCATGAAGACCCTTGGAGCAGACGAGAGACCAAAGGGTAGAGCCCGGTACTGGAAATGGGCATTCTGATAACAAAAACAGAGAAACTGGCAGTGATGAGGCCAGATAGGGATATAGAGGTTGTTGGGTATATGAATACACCAACTGGTTTGGGTGAATGAATATATAAAACCTAGGTTTAAGCGTTTGCAACTTTAAGCTCCAAACTGCAATGTCATTGCATAATTATGGGTGCGGTTGTAAGCTGAAATAAGAGGCAGTGAGAGAGACGTAACACTTCCTGGTTTCTGATCCTGTTTTCGAATTCCTGGTTCCTGGTGTTACTGGTCTCTGGTCTGCCTGCTGTCTGCCTGTATGAGATGTCTACTGTGCAAGATACTTCTCTCTACTGAACACAAGGACTTTTTGCTTGGTGAGCTGTGGATTCAGCATTGTCTTTGAGAGAAAGGTATCAGAAGAAGAAGATTTACAAGCAGATAAAGACATTGTATTTACTGTTTAAAAGACTAGGTAACTGGATAGATATACTGGATACTGACATATGGACTGAATGACTCTTCTTAATCTCTGTGTGAATTAAATACCTATTTTAAAACCACAAACAGTGTTTTTGTCTCAAGTGTGTGTATACTCTTGGGCCCAGCCTCACTCTCATTTGGCTGCCTGGCTTGACTGCTGCTGTGCACTCTGCTCGGGGGTTTGTCCCCAAACACTAACATTGGTTATGGGCCCAGCAGTGTGCACAGTCTAGCAAACCAGGATATACCAGTGAGAGTTTTGGTCAAGAGTTACACATTGCTGTAAAGACAAACTGTTTGTTAAATAGTTATTTTTCTGCAGAGCAATGGCACAAGTTAATTTGCCAAGTCTGTCCATGATATCCAGGTTAGATGGAACAAACTATGTTTCATGGTCAATGAAGTGTAGTTTACTGCTACGAAGAGAAGGTTTGTGGAGCATAGTAACAAACCCACCAGATGTATCCAACTTGGATCCTACTGTTGATGAGGATGCCAAAAAGATACAGGACTATAAGCAAAAGAATGAACAAGCTTTGTGCATCATAGGACTGACTCTCTCAGACCAGCAACTGATTCATATTCGTGGAGTGGATAGTGCTGCTAATTGTTGGGATAATCTCAAGAAGGTTTATGTTCGAGACAGTGTAGGAGCTCATATTAATCTTACACGGAAGCTGTTTAGAACACATCTTGAGAGGAATGGAGACATGTTAATTCATTTAAACTGTATGAAAAGCATTTTTCAAGAATTACAAGAAAAAGAGCTTATATTTAATGAGTTGCAACAAGTGTACATTATACTGTCTTCTCTGGATCGAAGCTATGATGATTTTGTCACTGCTTTAGAAGTATTGCCAAAAGACAGTTTATCAGTAACTGAGATAACTGGCAGGCTATTAGAGGAAGCCAGGAGGAGGAGTGAACGTGACCAGCTGAGAGCAGATAAGCCTAATGAAGAGAAATTATCTTCAAGGATTGAAAGAAACCAGCTATGTAAGCTGAAGCACCCAGAGGAAGAGAAATTATCTTCAACGGCATACACAATTAAAAAGTGTTTTAATTGTGGAGGCAGAGGACATTTGGCAAGGTTCTGCAGAAAAGGAAAACGCCAGAATTTAAAGAAGCCAAAGAAATCCTTTGAACTGGCCACGTTTAGCAACTGTGAAGAGAAGAATGATATATGGGTGGTGGACAGCGGAGCATCCCACTGCATCACGAGAGATAAGACTAAGTTTATAAAAATGTCTACGAGCTCTCAGCATATATCACTCGCTAATGGTTGGCACCTCAAGGCCAAGGGTGAAGGTATTGCTTATTGTCCATGTTTAGACCAGAATATAAAAATGTTATATGTACCACAGTTAAAGATGAATTTACTTTCTGTAAGAGAATTAGATAAACTAGGATATGTGGTTACATTTAAGAATAATAAGTGCATACTGGAAAGGGATAACAAAAAGGTAACTGCAGCTTTAAATGGAGCATTGTATGTCTTACATGATAGTAAGAAAGGGGAGGCACAAACTGTATTTAACAATACCAAGCCTCATGATGAATGTATCCATTTATTGCATAGGCGTTTGGGGCATGTAAATTTTAAAATGCTAAAACGTACAGTAGAGTTATCTGAAGGAATAAGGTTAAAACCCTGTGATAAGTATTTGCGTTGTAATGTCTGTTGTGAAGATAAGAGTAAAATAATGCCTGCAAATAGGCTAAATGGTTTCAAAACTAAAGAACCTTTAGAAGTAGTATTTGCAGACATTATTGGTCCAAAGAAACCCAGTATGGGGGGTGCTCGATATATACTGAGCATTATGGACCATTACTCTAGATATGGGTTTTGCTACTTAATGAAAAGCAAAACTGAAACATATCAACATTTCTTCAACTGGTTAAAGTTTGCAGAAAGAAAAACTAAACGGCAACTGATAACCTTGGTGACAGATAATGGTACGGAATTTGTTAACAGCAAATTCCAGAATAGATTAAAGGCAGCTGGAATAGAGCATAAGAAATCTGCACCATACAGACCACAACACAATGCATTTATAGAGAGAAGAGGCCAAACACTACAGGCAATGGTTAGAACAATGTTAACTGATTCTGGATTACCTGATTCTTTGTGGGGGGAGGCTGCAATGTGTGCTAATCACTTATTGAACAACGTGGTTAACTCAACTACTGGTGAAATACCATTCACCATGTGGCATGGCAGGAAGCCTGATCTGAGTTACCTGCACACATTTGGTGCACCAGCATGGGTGCATATCCCTACACAACTCAGGCGTAAAGGGCAACATAGAGCTAAACAATTTTTCTTCGTTGGTTACCAAGCTAACCATAGGGCATATAGATTTTGGGAGAAAGGCACATCTAGAATGTTATGTAGTGCCAATGCCCAATTTCTAGAGCACGTAGGATGGGATAAGTTAGAGCAGGATAACAATAAAGAAGTGATTATTGAATCCTACAGAAATCCCATCAAGTATCCCTGTAACTTCAAAAATAAAGTAAAGACAGAAGTACAGGAAGAGATTGTGCCCATAGAAGAAGAAATAGAAGAAATAGCTGAGCAAGATGAGGAAAAGGACCAAGTAGTAACTCAAGAAAGTCCTCATACAAGCCCTGTAATTCCCAGAAGGACTACACGTATATCTAGACCGCCTGATAGATACCAGGCTAATACAGTGTGCCAGGTAAATAGAGTACCATCTACTGTGGATGAGATAAGAAGATATCCTTCTAAAGAGAAAGAAAATTGGTATGCAGCAATGAATAAGGAATTGAGATCCTTGAAGGATATGAAGGTATATGAAAATGTGAGATTACCTGTTGGTATAAAACCCATTGGCTGCAAATGGATTTTTAAGATAAAAACTGATAAGGATGGAAATATAATCCATAAGGCAAGATTAGTAGCCCAAGGCTTTAGACAAAGTGCAAAAGACTATGATGAAGTATTTGCACCTAGTCTTAAAGCAGCTACATTAAGGGCAGCCTTAGTGTGGGCAGCAAGCAAGAAGTATATAGTTAACCATTTAGATGTGGAAACTGCTTACTTGCATGCTCCACTAAGACATACTGTATATATGAAAAAGCCTAGTGGATTGAAAGGTGATAATAATAATGATTGTTGGTTGTTGAAAAAGAGCCTATATGGTCTTAAACAATCGGGCTATGAATGGAACCAGTATATTGTGAAGGAACTGAACAATATAGGATTTAAAGCTGGTTTAGCCGACCCATGTCTATTTAAGAGAGAAAAGAATGGGAAGATATCATTATTATTGTTGTTCACTGATGATATTGCTCTGATAACTAAGACTAATGATGAAGCAAATGAAATAATATCATCATTAGCCAAGAAAGTAAAAATCAAGCAATTAGGTGAGATAAAGAGATATCTAGGTTTGAATATAGTGAAAACACAGAAAAGTTATAAGATATCTCAAGAAGATAAGATATCTAAATTGCTAATAGATTATAAGATGGAACTTTGTAAGCCTGCAAAGACTCCAATGAGTCAGGATATTTGCAAAATGGATACACAAAGTCCCAAATGTGATAAGGAACTGTATCAATCTTTGATTGGTAGCTTATCATATATTAGCAATTGGTCAAGGCCAGATATTGCTTTTAGGATTAATCAGCTGGCAGGACACAATAATGACCCCCTTCAATGCCATTGGAATGCATTGAAGAGAATCTTAAGATATCTTAAAGGAACATTACACCATGCACTGTATTTAGAACCAGAAGGTGATCTCATATTGAGTGCTTATGCAGATGCTAGTTTCGCATCAGAAAGAGACACAAGAAAGTCGACTTCAGGAACAGCCATAATGCTGGGTAAGACATTAATAGGCTGGAAGTCTATAAGGCAACAACATATAAGTTTGTCTACTATGGAGGCAGAATTCTCCTGTTTATCTCTATTATGTACTGAGTTGATTATGTATATACAAATGTTAAAAGATATGGGTATAACTGTAAATTACCCTATAGTTGTACATGAAGATAATCATGCAATTCAAATGGCCACAAGTATTGCAGTAAAAACTAGGAGCAAGCATACAGATTTGAGATATCTGAATGTAAGACAATCTGTAAATAGTAAAATCATACAGCTAGAGTACTGTATGTCGGAGGACAATATAGCTGATAATTTTACTAAAGCCCAAGGTGCCATAAAGCACCAAGAGAGTTGTGAAAAATATGGGTTCAGATTGTAAAGGCATTATATATTTATGTCACCCAAAAGGGGAGTATGTTGGGTATATGAATACACCAACTGGTTTGGGTGAATGAATATATAAAACCTAGGTTTAAGCGTTTGCAACTTTAAGCTCCTGCAATGTCATTGCATAATTATGGGTGCGGTTGTAAGCTGAAATAAGAGGCAGTGAGAGAGACGTAACACTTCCTGGTTTCTGATCCTGTTTTCGAATTCCTGGTTCCTGGTGTTACTGGTCTCTGGTCTGTCTGCTGTCTGCCTGCCTACTACTGTTTACTCCTGTATGAGATGTCTACTGTGCAAGATACTTCTCTCTATTGAAGACAAGGACTTTTTGCTTGGTGAGCTGTGGATTCAGCATTGTCTTTGAGAGAAAGGTATCAGAAGAAGAAGATTTACAAGCAGATAAAGACATTGTATTTACTGTTTAAAAGACTAGGTAACTGGATAGATATACTGGATACTGACATATGGACTGAATGACTCTTCTTAATCTCTGTGTGAATTAAATACCTATTTTAAAACCACAAACAGTGTTTTTGTCTCAAGTGTGTGTATACTCTTGGGCCCAGCCTCACTCTCATTTGGCTGCCTGGCTTGACTGCTGCTGTGCACTCTGCTCGGGGGTTTGTCCCCAAACACTAACAGAGGTAAGCCTCCGTGAGGTCTAGAGAAGAGGAGGTCGCCCTCTCGAATGTTCTCAAGGACAGAATGCAAGGTCTGCATCTTAAAGTGCCTGTATGGGATAAATTTGTTTAATAATTTCAAATCCAGAATACCTCAGCACCCCCTAGAGGCCTTTGGAATCATGAAGAGGCAAGAGTAGAAGCCTTGCCCTCATTGATGCATAGGAACCGGTTGAATAGCTCGTATGTCAATGACATGTTGGATTGCCGATTCCATAAGAGCCCGTCTAGAACTGTCCCTTGACGTGGGGTGGTGGATGAACCAATGTGGAGGTGGGGAGAGAAGCTCCAGTTGGAGGCCAGACCTCACCGTCTCACAAACCCAGGTGTCCAATGTAGACTTCTTCCATCTGGAGGCAAAGAAAGCCAATGGCTTCCAATGGTGGGGGGGAGATGGGGCACTCACTTCGAGCGTCTAAATGAATGACCTTCTCCCTCTCAAAAGGGCCATTTACCAGGGGCATATTGCTGCCTGCTGGAAGCTTCAGGCTGCTGTTCCTGACGGGCAGGGAAGGACCTCTGACCTCTGGAGAACCGAGGGCTGGTATCAGATCTGAAGGACGAGGGATGATAGTAAGACCCGGGGCAATACTCAGGCTTCTTCCCCGCTGAGGAGAGGACCTTCTCTTGTCCTTGGTCTCCGTCAAGTATGGGTCAAGGATATCACCAAATAGCTTATCGCCTGTGCATGGAGCCGATGCCAATTTCCATTTTTGGTGTGAGTCAGACTGCCGGTTGTGCAGCCAAAGCAGTTGTCTAGCCATTACTGAAGAAGCCATGGCCCTGGAAGCGAATTTGGCTGAGTTCAAGAAGCAGGCGAAGCCAGCGCAATGAGGATCTCATAAAAAATGAGGTGGCTGTAGATGCTCTAATCGCCAAAGCCACTGCCTAGTGAGTGCGCTTGAGAGTTTGCTCGGATCGTTTGTCCTCTGCCTTGTGGACATCCTCTGGTTCAGTGGAAGTGCCTGAGGAAGAAAACAAGGCCACCACTGGGCCATCCAGTGAAGGTATGACCAGGGCATTGGGCAGGGACGGGCCCATGGAAAACAGTGAGTCAGAGTGGCCAGAAGTAGATGCCTATGGTTCAGAAGCCACCTCCTCAGGGCTTAACTGTGCAGTGACTAAAGCCTTGTGTAACAAGGGCTTGAATTAACAAGACCTAAAACCCCCTGCTACTGGTAGCTGATCAACTCTGAGGTCCTCTTCCTCAGACATATTGGGTGTTCCGGACTAGCAGGCTCGTAGCCTGCAAATCTGATTGGCCCGCTGAAAGCCGATCGTGATTGGTCGCCATAGACTGATGCGATTGGCCAGTAAACGGGCTGCCGCGATTGGCCCTGCCAAGAGCAGCAAACTCAAATCGCCTTCATTGGCTGCCTAGCCGCAGCCAGCCCTATAAAAGGGGCTGCTGTGGCTGGGTTTAGTTGCTCAGATCTGAAGTCACAAATAAAGAGCTTTAGTTACTATCTGAGTCTTGCCTCCGTTCTTGAACCATCCTCCCAGATATAACATTGGGGTCTGTAAGTTCCCCTTCCTCTGCCTCAGAATGACCAGAGTGACTTTGGTCAGAGGTTTTGGAATAGTCTCTTCCTCCCTCCACTCTGAATAGGAGGGTTGGAAACAGAACTGATGTCTGGGAACACCCTTCTGAGAATGGGAGACCCCTTGTGGAAGACCTTGGCTTAACAAAGCTGGGCCTCCTCCTTGAGGGTGAAGGATTGTTTGTATCCTTCTGCTAGGCCCTGCTTAATGGCTACAGAGACCTTTTCCCTTATGTCCTCAGGCCTATTCTCTGACTGTAGACTGTAGTGGGGGTGTAGGTTGCTTCAGGCCTAGGCCTATGCCCCCTATGAACCCCCTGAGCCCCTAGGAAAGAATGGCCAGGCCCCCAGGTAGCCTATCTAGAGGAAGGCCCTGATCTGCTCAGGTCTTGGGGAAATTGATCTTCCTCCACTCTCTCAGGGGACCAAGCTAACAGGTGACTGGAAACCAATTCACCACCCTTGGAAAACAACTCAGGGCCAACATGCACCTCCCCAGGATGAGAGATCTGATGAATTTGGGCTTGCATTTGTGCCAAACTCTTTTCAAACCTTTTTTCATTGGCCACATGCCTTCTCTTCTCAGCCCTGAGCTCCAATTTTGAAGTCTGTCTAGGAGCTAGGGCTTTGGCTCTGATTTTTGCAGCAGCCTTTCTGTTGGCAGAAGGACCTCTTTGTCTTTTTTTTTCTTTCTCAAAGGGGCTTGTGTGTCTTGGGGTTCTTCCAATTCTTTGTGGCCAGGTTGGGGTGCTTCTCTTTCCATATTGGCAACAGAGCAGAGCTTCCCCACTGGGGTGCTTCCCATTGCTCTGGGCCAGGCAAATTCTGAGACTGTGAGGACCTGGGGAAACTTTTTCCCCCCAACAAAATGGCCGTCTGGCTAAACAAGATGGCCTCCCACCATGTGTAGGGGCTCTGGGACAGCTTCGCTATCTCCTTCGCTCAATAAGCTCTTACCAGGCCCCGAGCGATCTAATCGTAGCGAAACAACTGAGAAGTGATAGAATAAAGCTCTGGAGTCAGCTGTCAAGCGGCTTGGGCAACAGCGAGCCCTGTGATCTATGGAGCTGTGTGAGAGGCTTCAATGAAGGCTCCCTGGGTCCGAAGCCCTTTTTGTGGCAGCGCCAAAGCCTTGACACTGAAGGAGAATGGATCCCCACTCTCTTGAGACAGAGCTCTACCAGAGCCCTGGGAGCTGGATTTTTCGATTATTTGCTGTCTCCTGATTTCAAACTCTTTTAGCTATTTAAAAGCAATCCTTCCAGAGACTAGCTCTCAGATAAGAAGCTAAGCCAAAAATTGGGGGGAGCCAGAGGCTGGCTTTTATAGTGGCAGACTCAGCTCTATGACATCAGAAGGAAGACCTTAACCCATCCCTGAAATCTCGTGGCAGTGTCAATGAGAATACATCTTGACCAAAATGGATTTCTCCCAATGTGATAAATTAGGAATAACATAAGAACAGTAATTAATATATTAGAATATTATGAAACTCATCCAGGAAGTCAAGTGGCTCTTGTCTTACTGGATACACAAAAAGCATTTGATAATGTAAATTGGATGTTTATGATTCAACAGATTACATTTATGAAATTTGGAGAAAGATTTGAAAATATGATAGAAATGTCTTACTCCACTCAAAAGGCAAGCATATTAATAAATGGGGAAATGACAAAATCATTTGAAATAATGAAATGAGTTAGACTGTTCTTTGTCACCTCTGCTTTTCATCCTGACATAAGAAATATTATTAAGAAGAATTAGATTAATTAAGGAAATAAAAGGAACCCAAATTAAAAAAGAAAACAAGTTACAGGCTTTTGCTGATGACATGGCATTTATTATTGAAGACCCATTGGAATCTGGCCTGATACTGTTGTAGGAAATAGAAAAATTTGGCAAGGCAACAGGTCTTAAAATTAATAAAGACAAAACCAAAATGCCAGTTAAGAATTTGTCCGCAAAAGATAAAAGGGAATTGAGAGAAATAATGGGCCTCCAAATTATAAAAAGGATAACTATATAAAACTTATACAGCAAATAGGGAATGATTTGGACAAATGGGAGTAAATTACAGTTTTCACTTTTAGGGCAAATATAAAATGAATATCCTACCCAAATTGTTATATTTGTTCCAAACTATACCAATAACATTAGATTAAAATTTTTATATAGATCTAAATAAAATAATTATGCAATTTATATGGTCAGGGAAAAAAGCAAGAATAAAATCAATTTACTTATGGGATAGCAAAAGGAGAGGTTTCTTTGGACTCCCAATATGGGAGACTTACCTCAAAGAAGCATCTCTAGTATGGATTAAGGACTGGATTAAATTAGAAAATAGGATAATTTTGACATTAGAAGGATAGGCATGCCTTCATATGGAACCCCAGGAATAAGAACCACTCCTATTTTTACAGGCACGTTTTATGAGATTCATTGATAAACACCTGGGAAGAAATTAGGAAGAAATATTATACCAAAATTCCAGGTTGGCTGTCCACTATGGAGGCAATGATCCACCCAAATACTTTGGATATCAGCAAAAAAGTAAAATACTATCAAATTTTGGATAATCAATGAAGACTTAAAACAAGTCAAGAATTAGAAACACAGGGAATATTTATAGATTGGTGGACATACCTTCAAGTGCAGACGAGATGTAAAAAAGACTTAGAAGAATTTGGATTTGAAATAAAAGCAATCCAGCTAGATAAACAATTGCTAGGACCAGAAGAAAAAATAATATCTAAAATATACAATTATTTATTAAACTTCAACTTAGAAGAGGAAATTGTTAAAGGATCCAAGTTACCCTGGGCTAAAAATTTTGGACATAACATTGAATTAGAAGACTGGGGAAAAGTGTGGCATAAAAATTTTTCTTTGACAAGTTGGTTGCATATAAAGAAAATGTATATAAAATGCTTTTTATCATTGGCATTTAGCACCATCCAGGCTTGCAAAAATGTATCCTAAGCTGAACCTGAACTGTTGGAAATGTAAGAGAACACAAGATACCTTCTTCCATGTCTGTTGGCTATGCCCAGAAATTAAAAAATATTGGATTAAAATACAAACATGGTTAGAGGAAATTACCCATTGTAGGTTGGAAGGGAAGCCAGAATTATTTCTCCTGGGAATTATTAAAGATAAATACTCCAAAAAGATCCAATACTTGATTATACATATAATAACGGCAGCAAGAATTGTGCTAGCTCAGGCTTGGAAGATGTCCACCATTCTGTCAGATGAAGTTATAATTTGTATAATCTTGGAATGGGCAGAGATGGAAATTAAATGACAAACTCAGAATATTATTCAATCTGGTATCAATGGGTAAAACATGATAAATATAGGTCAAAAGAGGAAATAAAATTGGCATATTGATATACATGTAGGCTCAATGAGAAGCCGTTGAAATTGAGAAATTGCCAGATTTATATAAATATTCATATTTAATTTATAATATTTATGTAGTTATACTTATATTGTATAGCTAAAAATGTATACCTTATCTCCTCTTATGGCTATGGAATATATAGCACAGTACATAGACTATAATTATATAGATTTATCTCTGATCTTTGATAGATATAGACAGAGATAAGAAAACAAATATAGATATGTATATATATATATATTTACATATATATATGTACTTAGTATTAATATATTCTTTTTCTTCTTTGAACCATCGACCTATATATATGAATTACTTTTTTATTAATATTAAGGCACTGTGAATTAGTATTACTAATACTATAAACAACTGTCAAGTATTAATTGTATGTAATGTACTTATTGAACTGTCAAGAAAATGATGTTGAAAGGTACTGACACATCTTTATAGAAATTTTTGTAAACATTTTAATATTTTGAATTTTTGTGAACTTTTTTATATTTTGAATTTCAATAAAGAATTTTTTAACATGAAAGAAAAGACTAAAAGACTCTTTTCAATCCCCAGAAGACAATTAGAAAGATTATGGGGGGGATGGTGGAAATTCATTGTAATGTGAAATTCATTGTAATGTTTTCTTTCTTGTATCATTTATATTGTAATCAGTCTGATGTATTCATGTAAGGATTGTATTTGAGTGGCTGGCCCAGCAAATTCTGAACATCTTCGACTTATGTTTGGTGGGAGGCAAAATTGTCCACCATGTTTGTATTGTCTGTATTGTAAAAGTAGCTACATACACAAGCACACAGAGACACACACCATTCAGAATTAGATAAAGGTTATTCCCTTCATCTACTTCCACACAAAGCTGCTTCTGGCTTTTTTTTAATGTGTTTTTGTTGTGATTTTTTTTGCTGCTCTGTGGCACTAATGCCCAGTCATATCTCTCTGTGAATCCAATGGTGGAGGGGGCATCCCCTTCAGGCAATTCCCTCACTTGAAGAGATAGCAGAAAAGAGATCTCCAAACCCCAAGCCCTGACTGTGATTCACAAAATCACAGTCTGCCCAGTTGTCCAGAAAAGCAGGATATGTTGCACTGGTGGTCTCATGAGTAGGTGTCCCAGGGCTCATTGTGTGTAATTTTAAAAATACTAAATAGCCTGGATTGCACACTGGCTAACCTCAATTTGGCTTCACAAACCCTGGAAGCAAAGAGCTAGGCAGGTTTAGTAACCATCCCTTGGAAATGGGCAGCTTGTAATTTAAAGGAAAACCATGGCTGTGAAGAATTTTGGGACTTGTGCTTGCTTGAAACTTGACTGTATCAAGTCATCAAGTCTCCCTGATCTGATTGATTTTAATGTTTTGCCAATAACATGTGTGTTCCACCCACATATTTTGGTAAAAAGGGGAGATTGTTGGAAATTAAAACCTACCCCTCTCCCAGGAAAATGAAATATCCTAGGAAATATTAAAAAGGCAGAATATCCCCCCCCCCCAAAAAATGTAGAAACTCAGAAGCAGAACCTCCCCTCAGAAGCAGAAGCTCACTCACACCTTTGTTAATGGGTGAGCCATTAAGGCCTGGGCCAGAGTATTCTACATAATAAAGGCCTCTGCTCATCTCACCACCTGGCCTGCATCAGCCAGCACTCAGGTGAAGCCATGTGGTCCAGACAAAGCCTAAAGTTAGCAAAGACCCCCACCCCTGGGAGTCAATGGGATACAGGAAACACTAAGGTGGGGCCCAACAGAGGGTGTATAAGGGACTCTCAGCATCTCAGGTCTTCTTTTCCTTCACCCAACATCTTGAAGCACGTGATCATCTTTTTTCACTTTCAGTTCTGGGGCTTAAAATCTGGGTGAAACCAAAGTAGAAGATTGAGACTCCACATGTGGGTCCATAATCAACATACTGTTGGAAGGATTATCCTTCTGGGTTCAGTTCCAAGGGGGAAAAAGACACTGGAAACATAGAGGCTGTTTGCAAAGATGGTTTGAGGGTGAACAGGACCACATGCTTCAAGATGTTGGGTGAAGGAAAAGAAGGGTTGAGATGCTAAGGGACCTTTCCTTATATACCCTGTTGGGCCCCACCTTAGTGTTTCCTGTTCCTGTGTAAGAAATGTATCCCATTGGCTATCAGACTCCCAGAGATGGGGTCGTAGCTAACTTTATAGGCTTTGTCTAGATCACATGGCTTCACCTGAGTGCTGCTGATGCAATCCTCCCCGGCCAGGTGATGAGATGAGCAGAGGCCTTTATTATGTAGAATACTCAGGCCTAGGCCTTAATGGCCCGCCCATTAACAAAGGTGGGGGTGAGCTTCTGCTTCTGAGGTGAGTTTCTGCTTCTGAGTTTCTACTTCTCCTTTTAGGGGAAATATTCTGCCTTTTTAATAATTCCTAGGATATTTCATTTTCCTAGGAAGAGGGGTGGGTGCTAACTTCCTGCAGTACAAAAGCACCATCCAAGATCCCTTTTTGAGGAATTCCACTTCTTCTGCAAATCTAGAAGATTCTGCTGATAACCAGAAAACGGCCGTTAGCCATTTTCCAATTTCCTTTTCTCTGCACCTATAATTTTAATCCTGAGAAAAGTTTGAATACAAAGAATCCAGCCAGAATTCAGTGAATTTCTCACCTACACTGTGAATGGGAGATCACAAATGAAATTCAATCCTTCTCTAAACTCTTCAACCTTTGCCTCATGTGGATTTCCTTGTGTGCACAAAGGGATGATTTATGCTTGAAGTAAAGTCCACAGACTGGAAATTTGAAAGATTTTCCCACAGTGTGAGTCTGGTGTATTAAAAAATAGGAATTCTGACTGAAACTTTTCCCACAATCAGGACATTTAAAAGGGTTTATTATCTGTGTGAGTCCTCTGGTGTCTAATGAGGTGGGAATTCTGACTAAAACGTTTTCCACAGTCTGGACATTCAAAGGGTTTCTCTCCTGTGTGACTCCTCTGGTGTATTACCAGGCAAGAATTGTGACTGAAACTTTTCCCACAATCAGGACATTCAAAAGGTTTCTCTCCTGTATGAGTCCTCTGGTGTATTACCAGGTAGGAATTCTCACTGAAACTTTCCCCACAGATAGGACATTTGTAGGGTTTCTCTCCTGTGTGAGTCCTCTGGTGTCTCATGAGACTGGAATTTGTAATGAAACATTTCCCACAATCAGGACATTCAAAGGGTTTCTCTCCTGTGTGAATCCACTGGTGTATTACCAGGTGGGAATTGCGGCTAAAACTTTTCCCACAAATAGGACATTCAAATGGTTTCTCTCCTGTGTGAGTCCTCTGGTGTATTACCAGTTCGGAATTGTGAGTGAAACTTTTTCCACAATCAGGACATTTAAAGGGTTTCTCTCCTGTGTGCGTCCTCTGGTGTATCACCAGGCTGGAATTGTCACTGAAACTTTTCCCACAGTCAGGACAGTCGTAAGGTTTCTCTCCTGTGTGAGTCCTTTTGTGTCTCATGAGGCTGTAATTTGTAATGCAACATTTCCCACAATCAGGACATTCAAATGGTTTCTCTCCTGTGTGGGTCCTCTGGTGTATTACCAGTGCGGAATTGCGACTAAAACTTTCCCCACAAATAGGGCATTCAAAGGGTTTCTCTCCTGTGTGAGTCCTCTGGTGTATCATCAGGTGGGAATTGCGACTAAAATTTTTCCCACAAATAGGACATTGAAAGGGCTTCTCTCCTGTGTGAGTCCTCTGGTGTATTACCAGGTGGGAATGTTCACTAAAACTTTTCCCACAGATAGGACATTCAAAGGGTTTTTCTCCTGTGTGAGTCCTCTGGTGTATGACCAGGTGGAAATTGCGATTAAAACTTTTCCCACAAATAGGGCATTCAAAGGGTTTTTCTCCTGTGTGAGTCCTCTGGTGTTTCACCAGGTCAGAATTCTGACTGAAGCTTTTCTCACAGTCAGGACATCCATAGGGTTTCTCTCCTGTGTGAGTCCTCTGGTGTATCACCAGGTGGGAATTCTGTCTGAATCTTTTGCCACAGTAAGGACATTCGAAGGGTTTCTCTCCTGTGTGAGTCCTCTGGTGCTTCACCAGGCTCGAATTATTACTGAAACCTTTGCCACAAATAGGACATTCAAAGGGTTTCTCTCCTGTGTGAGTCCTCTGGTGTATCACCAGGCTGGAATTCTGTCTAAAACTTTTTCCACAGTCGGGACATTCAAAGAGTTTCTCTCCTGTGTGAGGCCTCTGGCGTATCATCATGTTGGAATTCTGATTGAAACTTTCCTCATAGATAGGACATTCAAAGGGTTTTTCTCCTGTGTGCATGCTCATGTGTCTCAAGAGGTGGGAATTTGTAATGCAACCTTTCCCATAATTTCAACACTCATAGTGTTTCTCCTGCAGTGAATCCTCTGATGTATTACCAAGCTGGAATTATGACTGGAACTTCTAGTCTGGACATTGAAAGGGTTTTCTCCTTTTGATTCCTCTCATGTATCACCAAGTTGGGATTACAACTGAAAGTTTTGCAACAATCAGGACATTCAAAGCATTTCTCTCCTGGTATATCACCAGACTGGAATTTTGACTTTCCCATAATCAGGACATTCAAAGTGTTTCTCTTCTGTGTGAGTTCTCTGTTGTCTCATAATTTCTAATGAAGCTTTTCCCACTATCTAGTCAGTTGTCCCTGGAGTCAATCCACTCATGCATTACTAGAGTGGAATGTGACAATGCCTTGTTTAGTGGTGCTTTCATTCAAGCCATTTTCTTCCTCACAGGGAGAGGCCTATATTACTGTCTGCTCCACATAGCTTTACTATTCACCTTTTCCTCCAACTGACTTCCAGATATGCTGAATGAAAAATAATTTCCCTTGACTTTTCATGTAATGTATCCTTGAGTTGTGTATAATCTGCTTATTCTGGCTTGAAATCTTTTTTAATTTTCTGTCTTTTTTCTAACAACTTCTGGAAGAGGAGGAGAATTGTGTGGTTTTCTGAAGGAAATGGAAATTATTTTGATTTCTGGCTTGATTCATTTTTCTTTTCAATGTTGCTTGTTATTTGCAGTTGTCCTGAGTGTTCTTATTGCCATATTCTTTGTCTGTAAGATTCAAAGAAAAGTGTAACATTAATTATTTATGAAATGGTTAGAGATGATGTGAAAAAACAAACAAGTAAATATTACAATGAAAAAGCAAACATGCCCCAATACTAGAGTAATCACTTACCTTATTTTTGATTCATTCGACACATGGAAGATGATTGAGATACATGTTCAAATATGCATTCAATCAAATTCAGTTGTTTAATTGGGTCCATCACAAATTCTTAGCAACACAAAGGACTATCATCAATTATAACTTGAAGTACCAGGGATAGATTATATAATTGCAGACATATTCCTACAGAGTGAAACAACAGATATACCCCACCTACATAGGTATTCATGTGAAAATCTATGTATTTCAAGTCTGATAAAATGTCCCAGAATGTTTATGTTCAAACCTTCTGAGCTAAATTTAGACATGTTTTTTGTCCATGGAAGTCCTCAGCTGCAAATAAGAGCAGAAAACAGTGTCCACAAGTACTCTGGTGACATCTCCACTCAAGTAATCCTCACTTAACCCACCACAATTGGAACTGATATTTGCGTCATTAAACAGTTCAATCATTAAGCATGATGTCACATGACAGTGCTAACTTGTATCTGTTCCTCTGTAGTTGTTAAGCAAATGGGCATTGGTATAATTACCTGAGAACACCCTTTCTATCTATGCTGCAAGAGAGTCCAGGATAGGTTAGACTCCTCCCTGTGATGTCATAGAGCTGAGTCTGCCACTATATAAAAAGCCTGGCTGGCTCCCCAGCTTTAGGCGAAGATACTTGACAGACTTGGCGTATCTATGGAAGCAAAAAAAAAAACAATTAGAAAATCAACCCTGTCTCTACCAGAACCGGACCCAGCAAGGGTGGGGCTAGACTGTTTTGCAGGGTAGACAGAAAGGGAGTTCTAAGATAATTATATCAACGCCAATTCTCATCCCTGCTGTGCCAAGAGTCCAGGATGGGACATACCAAAGCCTGCATGTCTACAGGAGGGCCATAGTCCAGTCTACTTACTCCGTTTGCTGAACAATCCTCTATAGCATCCATCTACCAGATGGTGTGTTCACCGAAGCAAATGAGTCCAGACGATAGTGCCCTATGAAGGGTGACGGAGACGCCCAGGTAGCCAATCTACATATCTCTTCGAGAGATGCCTGAGTGGACCAAGCGGACGATGTAGCTGTGCTTCTGGTGGAGCGCGCTGTAAGGTTCTTGGGCACCAGAACAGACAAAGCCTGGTAGGCCTTGGCAATGCATGACCTGATCCATCTACTAAAGGTAGGAGAAGAGGCCTTGCACCCCATGGAGTTTGGAGAAAATGACACAAACATAGCCTCAGTTTTCCGAAATGCAGCAGTATGTTTGATGTAGATGCGTAAAGCTCTTTTTACATCCAACTTATGCCACTTGTACTCCAGCTTGTGGTTAGGGTGTGGACAGAAATCTGGCAACACAGTGTCCTGGGCTCTATGGAACCAGGTATTAATTTGGGGGACAAAGGTAGGATCTAAACATAGGACCACCCTGTTTCCATGAAAGGTACAGAGGTCCTGTCTTACTGAGAGTGCCGCCAGCTCTGAACTCTCCTGGCTGATGAGATGGCCACTAGAAAAACCACATTAAAGGTCAAAAATTGGAGTGACACTGATCTGAGGGGTTCAAATGGTGACCACTTAAGGGCCTGCAACACCTTGGGGAGCTCCCACGTGGGGTACCTATGAACCACCAGTGGATGGAGATTAAAGGCCCCTTTTAGGAATCTACGAACTGAAGGATGATGGGACAGAGAAGAAAAATTTCGCAGTGCAGAACTGATGATAGGGCTGCCACTTAGTGACAGAGGGTATTGGGCGAGAGCCCTTTATCCAATCCATCCTGAAAGAAAAGTAACATGTCAGCTACAGATGCTGAGGTGGGAACACGGTTTTCCTTCAAACACCAATTGCAGAAAACCTTCCAGATGGCATCGTAAATGTGGATCGTAGAAGGTTTACAGGAAGCCTGAATGGTGTAGATAACCCTATTGGGAAGGCTAAGAGTCTCTCAGATGTTGCCACTCAAGAGCCACATGGTCAAGTAGAATCACTGAGGGTCCGGGTGCATCAAGGCTCCCTGATGTAGAGAGATGCTGTTGGCTGGGATCCTCCACAGCTAAGCTACAGACAAGTTCACCAAATCAGCAAACCAGGGTCTCCCAGGCCAATGAGGTGCTAGGAGAAACAGCTCCAACTTTTCCTCCAACATCTTCTAAATGACCGCTGGAATGATTGGAAGAGGGGGAAAGGCATAGGGGAGACCTGAGTGCCATCTGCTCTGAAGAGCATTGGTCCCCTTCGCTTGCTGAGAAGGAAATCTGGTGAAATATCTGCTCACCTGAGCATTTAGGGGAGTGGCGAAAAGGTCTACTGAGGGAGCTCCAAACCTGAAAGAAAACTCCTTAAACAGGGAAGGGTAGAGACTCCACTCTGAATGGTCGACAGTGCTCCGACTCAGCCAGTCAGCCTGGGAGTTGTCAACCCCGGAAATGTGGTCTGCCCTGATGGATAAAAGGTGCCTCTCCGTCCACCACCCTAGGTGTTCAGCCTCCTTCATCAGGGCTCTGGATCTCGTCCCTCCCTGTCGGTTGACATGTGCCTTTGTGGCCACATTGTCCATTATCACCAACACATGGGCCCCTGCCACCCTGGCCTGGAAATGCTTGAGTGCCAGGAAGATGGCCCTGAGTTCCATCCAGTTTATAGGGCAAGACCTGTCTACCTGAGACCAACACCCTTGGGCTATCTCGCAGCAAGAAGGGCCCCCCAGCCCTGAAGACTGGCATCCATGATGAGCAGGATTCTGTCTGGCTCCTTGAATGGATGTCCCCTCCAGAGTGCAGGGGATTGACACCAGTGGAATGAGTGAAGAATCTGTGGAGGAACATGCACCCTGGAGGAAGTATGGCTGGGTCCCACTGTTTAATATGATAGCAGGAACCATTGAAGAGTCTGAGAATGGAGCCGTGCCCACGGGACAATGCCGATGCAGGAGCTCATTTTCCCCAGCAGTCTGGAAAGATAAGACTGTGCATTGCACTCGAATCTGAAGGATCATCTCATTCAGGGTTTCCCTGCGATCCAGGGAAAGGAAGACCTTGTAAAGGGATGTATCGATTATCACGCCCAAATGGAGTAGTCTGGTCATGTGGGAGAGGTGGTTTTTCTTGAAGTTGATAGAAAAACCGTGGTCCTATAGAAACTGCAACGTCGTATGGAAGTCTCGTTGGCGGAGTGGAGCAACGTCGACTGGATCAAGATGTTGTCCAGGTAACATTGGAGTCTCACTGGAACCTCTTGAAGCAAAGCCACCAATGCTGCCAACACTTTGGTGAAAACTCTGGGGGGCGACAAAAGCCCGAAGGAAGGGTTCAGTACTGGAAATGCTCATTCTGGTAACAAAAACGAAGAAACTGGCAGTGATGGCGCCAGATGGGGATATGGAGGTAAGCCTCCATGAAGTCTATAGAAGAGAGGAGGTCACCCTCCTGAATGCTCTCTAGGATCAAATGCAAGGTCTGCATCTTAAAATGCCTATATGGGATGAACCTGTTCAAAAACTTGAGGTCGAGAATGGTTCGCCAACCCCCGATGCCTTTGGGACCACAAAGACTAGAAGAAAACCCAAGCCCTCATTGATCAGTTGGAACCAGTTGAATGACCCTAATTTCTACAAGGTGTCGAATGGCTGATTCCATGAAGGCCCGTTTGACACTATCCCAAAAATGGGACAGTTCACATAAAAACATGGGGGTGGCAAGAGGAACTCCAGCTGCAGACCCAACCTCACCATCCTGAGCATCCAGGCATCTGACACTGACTCCTGCCATCTGGAGACAAAGAAGGCCAAATGACCTCCAATGGGTGGGGAGAACAGCCATTCACTTTTAGTGTCAGAAGGAACGGCCTCCTCCTCCTCGAAAGGCCTGTTTACCCGTATTTTGATGTTGTCGTCTGCTTGCAGCCTCTGGTTGTTGCTGCTGGCATTGAGGGAACACCCTCTGGTTACAGGAGAAGCAAGAAGTAGACTCAGCCTGAAAAGAGGGGGGACGGAAATACAGAGTTGAGTGATAATCCGTCCTCTTCCTGAAATGTTGAAGAGAGGAACTTTCATTTGTCCCTGGTTTTGACCAGGTATGGGTCTAGGGCTTCTATGAAGAGCTTCTCTCCAGCTCAAGAAGCCGATGCCAATGTCCACTTTTGGCAGGAGTCAGACTGCCAATTTCGTAGCCACAGGAGCCGTCTCGCTGTCACCGAGGAGGCCATGGCCCTGGAGGCGAACTTGGCTGACTTTAGAGTGGCATCCACTGTAAATTCAGCAGCTGCAATAATCTTGTTCAGATCTTGGTGTGATCTGAAGTCAATGGGTAGTAAACGGTCCTGTAGTTGATGCAGCCATCAGAATAAAGCCCTTGTAAAAAAAACGGCGCTGCTGTTGAGGCCCGAACAGCCCAAGCCGAGGCCTGGTGGTTGTGCTTGAGTGTTTGTTTAGATCTTTTGTCTTCGGCCTTGAGCATGTCCTCTGGCTCAGTGGGGGTGCCAGGGGAGGAGAACAAGGCCACGACTGGAGCATCAACTAAAGGCAGTACAAGGGCATCGGCTAAAGAAGGGCCCATCTTATAGAAACACCTGCCGTAAGACAAAGGCCCTGCAGCAGGAGAGGCACACTGCTCCTTAACTATGTCCAGGAACAACAGAGGAGAAGGGAGGACCTCTGTATGGACCACTGGCTTGGAGAAGAGGGAGTCCCCTTGGCAAGACGAATCCCCCTGGGGTTCTGGGGCCACTTCCTCAGGAGACAATTGGGCAGTGACCAATGCCTTTTGTACTAGTGGTTTAAATAAAGCACGCTTGAAAACCACCATTGAGGAGGGTTGATCACGATGAAACCCCTCTTTCTCTGACATATTGGGGTCCCTGATCTCTTCTTCTTCTTCCTCCGCTCCAAAGGATTGGTGTAATCCCTCTCACCATAATCTCCTCAGTCAGATTGGGTTGAGAGGCCACTAAATTCCTGATGTCTGGGATATCCCCTTTGTTGATGAGGGACCCCTTGGGAATAAGCAGGAAACAAGGCCTGACACCCCCCCGCAAAGGACAAAGGAGTTGTTGGAAACCTGCTAGGCCCTGTCTGATGGCTACAGAAATCATATCTCTGATATCACTAGGCCCATTGCCAGTGGGGCGGGGGGAGGTGTCAGCTGGGCATAGGCCCGCAGCAGTAGGTGTGAAGGTAGCCTCAGGTCTAGGCCTGTGGCCACCCCGGATGATCTGACCAGGAGGTGGACCTCGAGTAGCCTGTTTAAAATTGGGCCCAGATCTGCTTAAATCCTGGGGACCAAACTCTTCCTCTACTCTATCAGGAGACCAGGCATGGAGAGGTGCTGGCTTGAGCCTCCCCTCCCTAGGACCAACCCCCTTGGCAAATCTGCACTTCCCCTGGAAGGGAAGCCTGTTGCAAATGTCCTCTCATCTGGTCTAGGGTTTTAGTGAACTGCCTTTCAAGAGCAGCATGCCTTCTCTTCTCAGCCCTTAGAAGTTTTCTTTGGTTCAAGTGCCTTGGCCCTAATCTTTTGCAGCAGGTTCTTTCTGAGCCGAATGGCCTCGCTGCCTCTTTCTCTTTTGGGTCTGAGGGCCATGCTCCTCTAGGTCTGAACATTCAGCCTGTGCTCTATCTCCTTCCATGATGAAAAATAGGAGGGACACAAGAGGTGCTGAGAACAACCCTCGTAATGTGCCTCCTATAGCTGGGCCAAGCGTTCAGGAACGGTCACAAAAAGACTTCTTGGATGGTCATTCCTGTAATTGGGCCAATTAAAAATGGCCACTTGCATGTGCATTATGGCTGATGCTTCTAAAATGGCCACTTGCACATGTGGAGACTCCCAGGGGAATTGCCACGGAGCTCCTGATGCTCTTTAGGCTTTGCAAGCCCTGAGTGAAGAGAAAAAACAGCGAAAAGCGGCTGCTTCTGTTTAAAACAGCTGAGAGGCGCAAAAATCAATTGCTGCAGCTCGTGGAAGGAGTGGCTGCTTGATCTCGCTGGGGAAGGCTGTGGGAGGTTTCTAAGCGGTTCCCTTACCCACAGCCTCCCAGTGGCAGCGCCGAGTCCTGAACGCTGCAAGAGAGTGGATCCCTGCTCTCCAGGTGACACAGCTCTACCAGAACCCTGGGAGCTGTGTAAAAGCCTTTCCTTTCCTTTCCCTCTCCTAAGAACTTCAACTGCTTCCAAGACACTAGATCAACTTGACAAGGAGCTGAGTTAAAGCTGGGGAGAGAGCTAGGGGCTGGCTTTTTATATAGTGGCAGACTCAGCTCTATGATGTCACAGGGAGGAGTCTAACCCATACTGGACTCCCGGCGCAGCGTGGATGAGAATCAGTGTAGGTTGTTAAAGGCAATTCCATATGACTGTGACTTGCAATTTTGTCACTATATCCAATGATTTTGCTTGTAATAAGCTAGCTGGGAAGGTCACAAATAGGGATTCTGAGTGTTTGATGCTGCCACCATCGTAAATGTGCAACTATGGGCAGAACCCGAATTGGTGCAACTTCTTTTCCTGCACCTTCAAAATCACAGTCACTGCTGACAAGCGGTCACTGAACAACTGCTAGGATTACCACAAATTTTGTGCATCAGGTGCACGTCTGCTTCTACTGTGCCATAGTAGGCACTGTGCCATTGAAGGCTCAGGGAAGAAGTGGCAAATGAGGACTACCTGTGCAACCAAAGATGTCAAAAGGTCCTCAATAGCTATTTTTTTAGAAAGTGCTGGATTAAGCGCAATCCAACCTGTTAATACATGGATGGGACAGGAAATACCATACTTATTGGCAAGACATGGAAGTAAAAAAACTTGTAAACTGTATCCACCTGTCATTTTCAATACATGCGTGGATTACAAACTATATCAAGAGGATAACATCAAGATGTAATGGGAGACTTGAACTACCCTGATATCAACTGGGAGACAGACTCTACAACAAGTAGGAGATCAAACAGATTCCTAACCAACTTAGCGGACAACTTTGACATCCAAAAGGTAGATGAGGGAATTAGGGGAAAAGCTATACTGGACCTAATTCTTATAAGTAGAGAAGAAATGATAGAGGGAGTTGAAGTTGCAAGAACCTTTGGTGAGAATAACCACGTCATACTAGAATATTACTTAAGAAATACTCCAATATTCCTTAAGAAAAATTCCTTTACAATGTTTTCAATTTCTTTTTTTCAAGTTTTAAATTCCTTGTTCCAATTTTAATTCCTTGTTCCAATTTTTTTCAACCCTTAAATATAATTTTTAATTTAAATTTCTTTTTTCAATTTTTCAATCTTAAAATTCTTTTTTCATTTTTTTATAAAATTCCTTTTTCAATTTTTCAGTTTCTCTTTTCAAACTAAACATTTAAAAACAGTTTACTTATTTCCATTCTTTAGAAATTTTTAAATTCTTAATGATCTAAGCAATGGCGAGATTGGAATAACTTAACCAGTTTTCTGGCTGTTGCACAAAAGAGAGATTACAAATTAACAATTGTAGTGCATTAGAAACCCACTGTATGTATGAAGTTCTCATCACTGACAAAGAGTTGGGAAATGAGCTTTACTACCCAATTATTAAATTCATTTATTATTCCTGTCACAGTGAATTGGCTCAAAGGAATGAGGCTCTGTTCTGATGGCCCGAATCTTCCCGTGTGGAGGCTCTTAAAGGGCTGCTTGATTCCTGGATGGATCAACAAGAGAAAGGGGAAGCTTCGGAGAAGGCAGGGAGAAGGCGATCTCCCAAATGGACAAGAAGAAACCTCTGAACTCCAGCAGGAAAGAAATCAGCCTGCCATGGAGGATCTGGAGCCGGGACAACCAGAGAGGAAGCAGGAAGAGAAAACAGAAGGAAACATTTCAGAGACAATGAGAAAAATTGTGGTTCAGAAATAGTAGAGGGGTTTTTGCTCTGCCAGATGGGGAATTATACTACACAGCAGCAGCCCTTACATGGATTAAAGATTGGGTAACGTTGAAAAATAAAAGAATATTGACAATTGAAGGACATGAGTTACAATTAGGGTAGCATGCATTTTTATGGGATGGGAAAAATAAGACACACAGTTATTTCCAAAGACACCAAATAAGAAATGTGTTGCTATTAATTTGGGAAAAGATTAAAAGGAATCATTATGACAAAATTCCGATCTGGTTATCAACCATGGAGGCATCAATATATCCAAATGTGTTAGTTCTAGATAAGATAGTAAGGTATAAGGATATCTTAAACAGGCAAGGGATATTAAAAATGAAACAAGAATTAAAAGAACAAGGAATCGAGGTAGACTGGTGGACATATATGCAAATACAAACAAGATTCAAGAAAGATGTAGAAAGGTATGGGATTCATAGAGAACTATCACAATTAGATAAGATACTACAAGGTCCAGAGGAGAAATTGATTAAAAATTATACAATTATTTGTTGGAATATAAGATGGAGGAAGAGAGGGTTTAAAGAAAAACTGATAGTTTGGGTGAAAAATTTTGGCTACACGATAAAATTGGAGAAATCAGAAAAAATGTGGGAAAAGAATTATAAATTGATGATGTGGGCAGGATATAGAAAAAAATTATACAAAATGTTCTACAGATAGCACCTACTCCCTGCTGGATTGGCAAAAATGTTTCCAAACAGATCATCTGAATGTTGGAAATGCAAACAAAAGCAAGGAACATATTACCATGCGTGCTGGACATGCCCTGTAGCAAGAAAATACTGGATAAGGACAAAAAAATAGACAGAAGAAACATATAAACAAGAAATTGAACTAAGACCGGAGATTTTTCTATTAGGTATAATAGGAAAATATGATAAGAAAACAGAATATGGAGATAAAAGACAGAAAGGAAATGGATTATTATTTGACATGCAATGCATTGTATGATTGGCTAAATAATAGATATAGAGATGAATAGAGAAGATGACAATAGGATAATAAGGTAAAAGCTATATTGGACAAAAATAGATTAAGGAATATAGACAAATTTACAGATAGTTAAGATTTATGTAAAAGTGACTTCCGGTTAGGCTTCTTCAGCAATGGACCGGAATCTGCGATCATCTGCGGTTTGGGTTTGAGCTTGCCGCCGGAACGCCCTGATCTATTAGATTTGAGGCTGAAGCCACCCCTTAGAGGTGGCAAAGAAGGGGGACACCACCAGCTGGGTTGAGAGGAACCTCATCTCCCCTCCCTGGCTTGGCAATCACTCCTCTGCAAAGGCGGTTGCAAGCGTGGTCAAGATGGCCACCCCAAAGAGGAAGATCTGACCGGACAAAAATGTGCAGGAGCAAGGGAGAAGGGAACAGCCAGGCTGATTGGGCTAAGCAGAATTAACATATGAATACAAGGTAGCCTAGAATTAAAATACTTAAGAACTTTTGAAAAAGATTTTTAAAGCGGTGGTAAAGAGGAGGAAAAAAGATCTAATAGCTTGAAGTGGCTTTGAACTTTAAAAGAAAGCTTGAAGAAGAAATCAGTGTAAAACAATCTTGACACCAATTAGGCTAATTTAAAGCTGCAATTGTAAGTGTCAAAGGGAAGATAAGGAACCTTTGAAATTTAAAAGCCAGAAAAGGAGAAAAAGCGAAGGGAAAAAAAAAGGGGGGGGGAAGTTGGATAAAACAGAGAGTGCTAACTGGTGCTAAAAGAATTTAAATGTGAACTTTTAAAAGATCTTCAAAGAATAATAAAGAAAGCAAATCTTGCTACAATAAAACAGAGCCCCACCGAAAGTGAAAGTGGAGCTTGGAATTTTGCAACAAAGAAGGAAGAAAGAAGAAACTGTCCTGGGACTGTTTGATGACTTTGGAAACTCTGGATAATGGATTACTAAAGGAGACTTTGGTTGTTTACAAGTATTGAGAAGCGTTGACAGATGGCAGAACTTTTTCTGGAACTGAAAATGGAACTAAGAAACATGAGGGAACAGCTGCAAGAGAAAGGAGAAGTGTGTAATTTTGCTCTACAATTTCTGGAAATGGCTGTTTTGGAGTATGAGGGAGCTTCAGAGGAAGAAGGAGAGAGGAACAAAGAAGAGAACATCTTTAAGAAACAATTGGGACAACAAGGTTTGAAGCGAAAAGAGGGGGGAAAAGGATTTAAAAACTGAAGATTAGAGGAAGTAATTAGAAAAAAGAATAGTTTGAAAAATAAACATAATACAAGGAAAGAGAGGATTACAGGAGGAAGCTTCAAAGAGGGAGGGGAACAAAAATTTGAGTGAGAAAAAGAGCGGGAAAATAAAGGAGAAAAGAAATTACAAGAAACAGAATCAGGAAATAAAGGAATATGGGAAACGGACAAAAATAAAAAGAAATTGCTTATTTGAAAGACACAGAGATAATGGCTGAATATACAATTAAGAGAGAGGATTCTGCAAGGTAACAAGGGATTGTATAAACATTAGAAATAATACACTATGTAGAAAATAGGAAGATATATATATATTAAAATGGAAGATGAAACTGGTATTGTTAATCAATGGAATGTTTGTTAACAGTCAAACTAAGTATAGAGATATGAAAATATGAAAATATGTATACTGAATGACTTATAAAATGTAATTGAAATGAAGATTAGAAGGATCAAGAAAATATGAATATCAATGTATGTTAATGATCCATAAAACATAACTGAGAAGAATTATGAGGACTATAAGGAGATTAATATCAGCTTCTAGGATGAATGTGTACTGACTAAATCTTTCTTCTGCTCTTTTTATCATTGAAATTTAAAATATTTTAGAGGTAATTGAAGGGGAAAGTACCATGCAGAATCTGATTGAAAAGGGATTTATGTTATAATATAGTTATTAGGAGATGAATGTTATAATCGTTTAAGGGGATAATTTAAAAGTAGAATGTTTAATGATATTTGAAAGGGAATTATTTACAAGACATGTAGGTGACACATTCTAAATGGTAATTACAGGGGAAACCTTGTTTTGTAATATTTGAAATGTGGAGGAATCTTTTGGGAAATGATGATCTAAGAATGTGTAGTGAAATTGTAAGCAGGACAGACAAAAGTATAAGTAACGATTGTAAAGATATGGAAACTTTGAAAAGGAAATGAAATAGATCCAGAAATGAATGAGGAAACTATAAAATAAGCCAGAGGGAGGTATTTGAGTAAAAATAAATAGAAAATATATAAAGTAGTGATAAGATAAGAAACTGAATATGAAAGATGAATATATATGTAACTGAAATTTTATCTGTGTGGAAATGTGAAAACCTGGAACCATGCTGTTCACTAAAAGAAGATGTTCTATTTTTCTTTTTGTTTTGTGAAAACCCAAATAAAATTGTTTTTAAAAAAAGATTTATGTAAAAGAATGCATACTGTCACGGAAGCGTTGCAATGAATGGAAATGATGTATATTAGAAAAATTTACTGAATACAATATAGTTACTGGATACAATATAGCAAGAAGGAAAAGCTGAGTAATACTGCCATGTAGAGGTCACTAACATATAAAGGTGGAAAAACTAAGAGATTAACGACTGAATTATTTTGGTTATAGGCGGTTAAGAATTAGATAGAGCATTGAAAACAGGTGTTGCGCTTGAAATTATGTGATCACCTGGAGAGTGAAACAGAAGAACAGATTATTGTGACCTTGGACTATATCCTATTGATGTTTTGACTCTGGCTTTCTGGCTAGTTGGATGTTATACAGAGGCTTGGATTCATTTTGTGACTTAAACCTAAAATAACAGCTGGCAATTTTGTATTGTTTTATCTTTTTATTGCTGCTGGTGTAATTTTTGGGCCTTTTTTGCTTTTTAACCTCTGGCTTTCTTTTTTGGAACACTGTAATGTTTCTTTTTTTCCTTTTATTAATAAGTGGATTACAGTTGCTGTTTCTGTTTCCCTGTTCCTGAATATGGTGGACTTTGCATTTCTGACTTTTACTTTTTTTTAGATTTTGGAAATTTTTAAAGAATTTGGCTTTGTCCTTTTTCTTTCTTTTTTTTTCTCTTTCTTTTTTCTTCTTCTCTTTTTTCCCATTTTCATTTTTAACAATTGGAATAAGATAGAAAAGGACCTGAAGAAAAAAGTTTTATCTCTCTTCTTTTTCTTTTTTTGGATTTATTGGAAGATACCTTTTCGATTGGATTATAATTAATTTGAGATGAGGAAGACAACTGCTGCAGGATCATCGATCCCTACCTCCTCCTCTCTAAATCCAGCCAGTGAATGATTGCTACAAGCCATGTTACAGCAGGAAAAAGAAAAAGAGAAAAAGAAGGAGGTTTCACTCAAGAACTAAAATTAATAATGCAAGCAATACAGGACCAAGAGAGGCGCATGCAGGGGTGGGATCTAATGGGTTAAGTACTGGTTTGGTGATTTATGATTTGCTTCCCTGCACGCTGCGCATGTGTGTAAATCTTCATCAGCTTGCTGCCTGGACAGCTGAGCAGTGTTGCGTGCAGGGAAGCAGCGTTTGAAAAAGCAATTTTTTCCTGCTTTTTCAATTGCAGCTGTGCCTCGCAAAGCAGCTGAGGTTGAAAAACCAGGAAATAAAGGTCAGGTAAGAGCCCAGGTGGGCGGGCGGGCCAAAACAGCAGCAGACATAGAATCAATTCTATGTCTGCTGCTCTTCAGAGCTACCAGTTCTACAGAGACGGACAGAACTGGTAGAATCCCACTTCTGGGCGCATGGAAGATAAAATTGGGAAGGTAGAGGAGAGGATGGGAAAAATGGAAGAGAAAATGGAGAAAATACAACAAATGATGATGAAGAATGAAGAAAGAATGTAAAAGATAGAAGAAAGAGGAGATCAGACAGAGAAGAAAGTAGGAGAAATAGATAACAGGCTGATAGCACTTGAGCAAGACAAGGGAAAGGGAATGATTGCCTGGGAGATGGATAAAGTTGATTTCTACTTAAGATTTCAAAATATAGAAGAGGAAAAGGGAGAAAACCTTGTAGAAATAATGAAAGAAGTCTTGGCAGGAGCATGGAAAAAATGATAGATGGAATGGAAAGAAAAAATGATAGACAGAATGGATGAAGTACGCCGAGTACATACTAGATACACCATGAGAAATAAACTACCCAGAGAAGTCCATGTGAGATTTACCAAGAAGACAATTAGAACAGAAATATTACAGAAAGCAAGAGATGACCCATTGAAATACAAAGGGAAGGAGATCAAAGTCCTAAAACAAGTACCAAGGAAAGTGAGAGACCTAAGAAGAGAATATCAATTCTTGACAAAGATTTTGATTAAGAAAGGAGTGAATTATAGATGGCTGATCCCAGAAGGCTTGATGTTCATTTGGCAAGAGCAAAGCCACAGATTGGATTCAATAGAGAAAGCAGAGCTATTTTATGACGAATACTTTAGAGAGAAAGAAAAAGAGAGAGAAAGGGAGGAGGAAATTAAACTTCAAAAAGAGATGGCTGAAGAAATAGACAAAGAAAAAAGAGAAGAAAGAGGATGAGATGGAGGAGCAATAGGTGGTAGGATGGAACCCAAAGAACCAAGAGAGCAAAGAACTACAAGAGCAATAAATCCTACATATAAAGTGTAACAATGGAGGACAAAAAGAAATTAATTTCTATAAATATAAATGGATTGAATTTGGCCATCAAAAGGAAAAAAAATCATAAATTAGAAAAATTAAAAATAGACATTAGGCTTACAATAAGTGCACATTAAGAAACAACATGCACAAGGACTTCTGATGGCATTTCCTTCAAAGATGGACTGAAGACCGCGATCGTGTGTGGCTTCAATCTGTGTTGTACCTGTTAGAGAACTCCAAATGGAGCTAGAACCACCTTGGAGGGATGGGGAAGAAGGGGGAGACCACCTGTCGTGTTGAGGGGAGCCGCATCACCCCTCCTTGGCTAGGTAACCTCCCCCCGAAGACAAACTGCAATGTTGGCTAAATATGGCCACCCTAAAGAAGGGAAGCTATCCGGGACAAATATCATGCAGGAGCAGTGAAGAAGCAGACAGTGTGGAGACCAGGCAAACCAAGTGCAATATCTGTACATAAGGTACACCGGGTTTAAAACTTGAGACTTTTTAAAAAAAATATTGGAAAGCGGCAAACTCAACAGAAGGAATTTAATAAAAATTCATGAACACTGGACTATTTTGACACTGGAAAATTGAAATTGAATTTAACAGAAATGGATGGTTAGAAGCTGGTTTAAATTAACTGCTGGACAACTGGACTGGACTTAAATACTGAAGAAAAATGTAAAAGAAAAACTAAAATTAAAAGAGGTGCATAAAAATGGCAGAATACTGTCAGGAAATAAAATTGGATTTAAGAAGTATAAGGAAAATTATATCGAAAAAAGTGGAACTGTGCAGTATTGTTTTACAGATGATAGAAATGGCAACATTGGAGAACAAAGAAGAACAAGGAGATCCAGAAGGGGAGGAGTTGATTAAAGAAAAGGTCAGCCTCAAAGAACAAACAACACAACGAACATTGAAACAGGGGGAAAAGCATGGAAATTAAAACTTGAAGGTTTGAGGGGACAATTGAAGAGGTAATTATTTGGAAAGTCAAACAAAGAAAAAAGAAACAGCAGAAAAGGGAATTACAGGAGAAAGTTCAAAAGAGGGGGATAAAAACTGGAGTCAGAAATGGAGGGGAAAAATAAAGGAAAAGGGGAATAAGGGAAAGGACCAGAAAAGAAGGGGATATAGAAAGCCAAGAAAAATGAAAAGAAGCTACATGGCTAGAAAACCTAGAGATAATGGGTAGACAGAAAATAAGAAAGGGGATACTACAAAATAACGTATAATGGGTACAAAAATATAGTTTGTAAAAAAATGGAATGATTAGAACTGATGTTTTTTTTTCTATTTGATTATTCTTTAAGAATTATTGTTAAATTAACCAGAATAAATGTAAAAATGGGACTATTGTAAGAATGTCAATTACACTAAATGAAATTAAAAATATAGTTAAAATTAACTACGAGAATTGTACTAAAAAAATAATAGGAGTTTCTACAATTAGCTGAAAAGTTTAATGTATTAGAAAAAATAAATGACTTAGAATAAAGGAAAGAATACCATGTGGAATCTAACCTACCGTGTTTCTCCAACAATACGGCCTCCCCCAATAGAAAGTCCCAGCATGTTTTATAGGTATAAAATCAAATTAAGCCCCTCCCCCCCAAATTAAGGCCTATATTAAACATGTGAAATGGGGGTGGTGGTGGTGGTGGGCTTGCTGTTAGGAAGTACTTTTGTTGCATACCCGGATGTTGTGGCCCCGATTCCCGAGCCTATGCTGTCAGAGGAAAAAGACCTGGAAGATGCGGAGGAGGAACTGGGAATGCCTTCCTCTCCAGGACCTTCCTCTATGGCAATGTGTTCCTCCCTGATAATGCTTCAGGTTTCATCAGACAACCGAGAGGAACAGCCTGAGATTAATCAGGAGGAAGGCATATTGGAGTAGCCCCTGACAGGGAATAAAGAGGAAGAGTGTTGGCTTGATCCTAAGCAGCGTCTTAGGGAGAAATGTGAGCAGCAATGTAGGAGGTGTGGGAGGGTCAGAGAGTGAGCTGAGTCATTGAGCCACACCCCACAGGGGATAAAATGGGTGTGTTTTCGGCTGGAACTTTGTACGGGACAAAGTTTAATCTTACTTCAGATTTTCTTCGTGAATGATTTTTGTGGACTGCCTTGTAATTTTCTGTGAGTAGATTTTTATTTATTATCAGTTCGGACTTGACAGGCAGAGCATATTGGAATGCCAAGGATATTATCAGTTCCAAAGAATTAACTCTGTGAAGTCCGAGCCAGCTTGCCTGCCTGTGTTTGTGTGAGTTTGCATTCTTTCATCTTTTGGGAAAGAAGAAAAGTGAGACAGAACACCCGGATATGGTGCTGCCTGCATTGACTTCGGTGTTGGTGGGGCACTTCGTATTGGGAGACCTTCTGCCACCATTGCTTTCCCTTCTGCCCATGCTGCCGGTGTTTGGCGCAGCCACGTGCGGACAGCCAGGGCTCCTCCCTGCAACCAGAGCCCGGTGGAGAAACTCGGCTTCAGGTGCTCCTGTCGCCGCCTTCCCTTCGCCTTCGAAGGCAAAGCCAATTTTTTAAAAACGATGTCCTATTACCGGTACGACAAAGCTTCCCCTGCCCGAGAGGGCAACCCAACCCCATGTGGGGAGGCGAATCTCCTGGGGCCTCAGTGCAGGATCAGCCCACCCCGGGAGAAGCGCCCAGCCGCCATCCCTGCCTGGCACCAGGCAGAGTGCAAAGAGCTTCACCTGGGGCGCACAGCACAGCTGACAGGTGAGCCCTCCTGCCCGGCGGCAGAGCTCTCGCCAAGGCAGCAAGTGCCTCCCCACTGGGCCCTCCGCTCATCCTGCCAGGGCTGCACCAGAGCCGTGCAGGCTGGGCAGAGCCGGGAAAGCAAGCCATGGGTGCACATCTACCTGCCAAGCGAAAGAGCCGGGCCGACCCAAACTTGGCTTCCTTCCCAAGTCGCTCCAGCCTGAACCCGAAGGGGCCACCGGGAGAGGCTGTCCAAGGCAATGATAGCGCCCACCCGCCTGCGGACAGGGAGGCGAGGCAATGGCAGCGCTGCTTCCCTGGCCGGCAGGTCCGGCGGAGAGAGCCCGAAGCTGCCCATCCTTTCCACCCCTTGCCCAGCCCGTCCCATCCCCACGCATCTCCAAATGCACCAGCAGCTCCAAACACTGCAGCGGCACGGGCGTCGGGGATTAGATAAAATACAAACAGGCGCTGAAGAGATTATTATATTAGGGTAATTTTTAATATGAGTCAAAGGGAATTAAACTGAATAATGTATAAGACAAAAGGGTGGTGCACTCAAATGGGCAATTACGGGGGAAATGTTTGGAATTATTAAAACTACGATGGAATTTATTGAATAATGAAATAATATGTGATGAAATTGCAAATATGACAGATAAAAGTATAAAAGTATAATGAGTATAGATTAAGAAATAATAATTTTAAGATATTATATAAAGAAGATATGAGTACAATTAAAGAAAAATGGAATAAGTTAAGATATGAATTAAAAATGGATAAAATAAGTGTGAAAAAGATAAGAATATTCAGGAAAATGTATAGAAAATGGAAAATGTAATGATATGATAAGAAACTAAATATGAAAGATAAATATGTAATTATGATCATGTTTGTACAGAAATGTAAAAACCTGGAACCATGCTGTTCCCCAAAAGAGATGTTTGTAAAAGATTAAAAAAACTTTTTGGAAAAAAAAAGAAACAACATGCACAAGTTTTGAATTGTCTTAGAATTGGGAATCTATACATTTCATTGGCACAACAAAATAAAAGAGTAGTTTTATATATCAAGAATACAATAAAAGTGAAACTAATTTTTACAGATGAAGAAGAGAGAATACTAATGGTAGAAATAATAGGTAATAACTTAAAGATTCTTTTAATTGCAATATATGCACCAAATGATAAGCAAGAAGAATTCTACAAGAAATTATATTAAAAAATAATTGAATTGGAATATGACAATATATGCATTCTTGGAGATTTTAATGTCATAATGGATAGAGTTGGACTACAAAACACAGAAAGTCAATTAAAAAAGTAGAAAGACATTGCCGAAATCCTTCTTCAAGATGGCAGAGGAACTGAGCATTAAAGACGTATGGAGAGAATTGAATAACAATAATAGACAATATACATTTTACTGTAATAGGCACTTATCATGGTCAAGAATAGATATGATTTGGATGTCAATGGACTTAATTGTAAACTTACAAGAAATAAATAATCTAATATGGGTCAAATGGAAGGGAAAAAAGAAAGATCAAGATGGACATTGAATAACGTAAGTTTGAAGGAAAAAAAATATTCAAAATATGGAAAAAGAACTGGCTATTTTCTTCAAAGAAAATAAAAAGGAAGAGACATCATTACAAAATATATGAAGGCCTGTGTTAAACTTATACAAGAAGAAGGAATATAAACAAAAAAGACAAACACAACAGAATTTAGAAGAGGACTACAAAAAACTGGAAAAAGAACTGCAATGAGATCCATAGCAGAAGAATCTTAAAAATCAAATGGACACAGATAAGCATAAAACGGGACTAATGGAAAAAGAAAAACTGGCACAAAAAATTAGGAAAGCTAAACAGAACTTTTTTGAAAATACCAATAAACCAGGAAGATGGTTAGCATATAAACTGAAGAAATAGAGGGATCTGAAAAAGATAACACAACTAATAGATGAAAATGGAATGGTATGTCATGGAAATGAAGAAAAAAAAGAAATAGTACAGAAATATTATGAGAAACTATATGAGCAAGGGAATATTGAGGAAGGGAAAATTAAACAGTACCTGCGAGAAGCAGAATTACCTAAAATTTCTGATGAAACAAAGATAATGCTACAATTGATGGAACTGACAGAGGCAACAAATAGACAAAACACTGAGAAAGTGCCTGGCCTGGATGAGTTACCAGCAGAATTTTATAAGACAATACAGGAACCAATCAGTATCATAATGCTCAAAGTAATGAATGAGGTTTTGACAAAAAATAAAGTCCCTGATTCATGAACAGAGGCATATATTACATTTATACAAAAAGAAGACACTGACTTACAATAAATAAAAAAAAATATAGATCAATATCACTGCTAAATGCAGATTACAAAATATTTGCTTCAAAACTGGCAGAAAGACTTAAAAGATATTTGAATCATTTTATACACTTGATCAAAATGGATTTCTGCCTAAGAGACAAATAAAAAATATGAAGATAATATTGAATAAACTGGAATACTATGAAAAACATCCAGAGAAACAAATGGCCTTGTTTTTTCTAGATGCACAGAAAGCTTTTGATAATGTAAATTGGCAATTTATGTTGTTGCAAATAAAGGAGATGGACTTCGGAGAAAGATTTAATCAGGTTATTGAGGCAATATATTATAGACAAACAGCAAAAGTAATGATAAATGGAGATTTGACAAATAATATAAATATTAAAAAAGGAACTGGTCAAGGATGTCCACTGTCACCATTGTTATTTGAATTGACTTTGGAAGTATTGAACAGAAATATTCAGGAAAATGAAGAAATAAAGGAAATGAAAATAAAAAAGGAGTATAAACTGCAAGCATTTGCAGATGATCTGGTCTTTATATTGGAAGAACCGTTGGAAACAGAACCTTAGTTGATAGAAAAGATAGAGGAATATGGGAGGTTTCAGGACTGAAAATAAATAAAGAAAAAATGAGGGAGAAACAACAGAAAGTATTGATGGACAGATTAAAAATCCAGATCACAAAAAAGTGAAATACTTGGCGATACAAATGACAGCAAGATATGGAACACTAAAAGAGGACAACTATTACAGACTGAAACAACAGATTGCGACAGACTTGGAAAAACGGAAAACTCTACAATTACCCTTAACAGGGAGAATAGCGACAATTAAAATGAACATATTGCCAAAAATACTATACTTATTCCGGACGATTCCAATAAAACTAGAGAAAAAATATTTTGAGGACTTAAATAAAATGATGTTCAAATTTATATGGCAGGGAGAAAAGACAAGAACTAAGTTAAAATTGTTACAGGATACTAGAATATTACCCAATTGGGAATTATATTACCAGGCAGTAATACTGATGTGGATGAAAGGATTGTTTTGAGAAATATCAGATTGTTAAAATTGAAAGGTCACGATTTGCAATTGGGATGACATGTATTTTTATGGTATAAGGAAAGTAAGGTACATGGGTATTTTCGGAGACATTATATTCGAGGTGCCTTATTAACAATATGGGAGAAAATAAGGGAACAACATTATATGAAAATACAAGTCTGGTTATCGACAATAGAGGCATTGTGTATCCAAATGTTTTCAAAATGGAACGTATTGTTAGATATAATGAACTCTTAAAATGAACAGGGTGAACTCAAAACAAAGCAAGAATTAGATGAACAAGGGATGAATATGAATTGGTAGTCATATTCATAAATACATTCAAGATATGAAAAAGATTGCAAGATAGATGGGTTCTATAAGGAATTGACTAAATTAGATAAAATACAAACAGGCACTGAAGAGATGATGATTAAAAAACAGTATGGTTACATATTAGGAGTGAAATTAAAAGAAGAGCAAGTTAAAAAAACAATCATTGCTCGAGGGAAAAACTTTGGATATGGGATAAATTTAGACAAGTGGCATACACTATGGACTAGAAATTATAAACTAACAATAACTAACGGCTTCTAAAGAGAATTTGTATAAGATGTTTTACAGGTGGCATCTATCCCCAGCAAAGATGTTTAAAGACAAATTGGCGAAATGTTGGAAACGTCATCAGTTACCGGGGTCATACTAAAACATGTGGAGGATATGTGCAGAAGCAAAAAGATATAGGATTAAAATACACACATGGTTGGAAAAAATAATTAAACAACATATAGATTTAAAACCAGATATTTTTATTGGGGATTTTGCCTGAAGGTTGTAATAAAGAGATAACATATTTGATTATTAATGTAATAACAGCAGCTAGAATTGTATTTGCACAAAATTGGAAAAATGAGAAAATTCTGACAGAAGAGGAAATGATTAAGAAAATAATGGAATGTGAGTAGATTAACAATGGCAATTAGAAAACAGGAAGAAAAGAAGTACTATAAGATATGGGATCTATTTTATGATTGGTTAGATAAAAGAGTAAGAAAATGAATTATATAGTAACAGTAATAACATATAACTGATTATTTCTGAATACGTAATGATATGAATATAATTTAGTACATATTAGGTTTGTTTTTGAAAGATAATTTAGAATTGAAATTAAAATATTAATGATAATATGGTAATGTATTAATATGACACTAGAATGTTGATCAGAATATACTATGAATATAATCTAAAAAGAAATGTATATCGATATTATATGTGCACAAAATACAGTATATGTATCCAACCAACACACTGTACAACTGAAAAAAGGTTTTATTTGTTGTAAAAATAAAAAACTTTTTTTTTTAAAAAAAGAAACAATCGATGGAAACTAATCAAGGAGAGAAGCAACCTAGAATTCAGAAGAAACTTCCTAACAGTGAGGACAATTCACCAATGGAATAGCTTGTCTTTAGACCAGGGGTCTCAAATACAATTTACCTGGGGGCCGCTGGAGGCAGAGTCTGGGTGAGGCTGGGCCGCATAATATTATACTTTAGATTATACTTTAGATTATACACTAATATTATACTTTCATATCACAGTGGGGGCCACAGGATATCGTCCTGCGGGCCGCAATTGGCCCATAGGCCACGAGAATGAGACCTCTGCTTTAGACATTGTGGATGCTTCATCACTGGAGGTTTTTAAGACGACATTTTTCCTGCCTAAGTATAAAATCTTGCTTTTCTCCACAATATATTTCATATTGTTGGATAGGGGCCATTGTTCAAGTTTGTCAAGATTTTTTTGGATCCTAAACTGGTCTTCTGAGGGTGTTGCTATTCCTGCCAGCTTAGAGTCATCTGCAAATCTGATGAGTTTCCCTTCTGTTCCCTCATCTAAGTCATGTATGAAGATACTGAAGAGTCCTGGGCCTAAGACAGAACCCTGTGGCACATCACTGCTTACCTCCCTTCATGTAGATGTAGTAGCATTAAGGACTATTTGTTTAGTATGGTTTGTCAGCCAGTTAGAAATCCATCTGTTGGTGATGCTGTTTTTCCCACATTTTTCTAGCTTATCAAAGATAGGTTGTAATCTACTTTATCATATTCTTTGCTGAAGTCTACATATACTATGTCCACAGCATTTCTCTGGTCGTCTAATTAGTCACTGTGCCAAAGAATGAAACAAGTTTTGCATGATCGTTTTTTAACAAATCCATGCTGGCTTTTAACTAAAAGTTATTTGTTTCTAGACGTTCGCAGATCTGCTTTATATTATTTTTTCCAGTATCTTCCTAGGTATTGATGTTAGACTGCTTGGCTTGTAATTTCCTGGATCGGGTTTTCTCTTTTTCTTTTTTTTTAAAAGTGGGAACTACATCAACATTTTTCCAATACTCAGGTAATACCACAGCGTACCCCAGGATTTTTGAAAGATATGGTACAATGGTTTTGAGATAAGATCTGCCAGTTCCCTCAGAACTCTGATGTTCCAAGAACCAGGTCCTGGTGATTTATATTTATCAAACTCATCAAATTTGATATGACACCAAGCTAGCAGGAACATCCAACACCTCAGAAGATAGGGTCAAGATACAGAAGAATCTCAACAGGCTTGAGCACTGGGCCCTATTTAACACAAGGAAACTCAATGGAGAAAAAAAAAACCAACGTTTTACACTTAAGCAAGAGAAACCAAATGTACAGGCACAAAATAGGTGGAACATGGCAGTATCTATGAGAGGGAACAATGAATCCCAGGGGACAATCATTTAAATGTGAGTTAACAGGGTGTTGCAGTGGCCAAAAAAGCCAATGCAATCTTAGGCTGTATTAACAAAGGGATACAGTCAAGATCAAGTGAAGTGTTAGTACCAAGTTATAATGCTTTGGTAAGGCCACACTTGGAGTACTGCAACCAGTTTTGGTCAACAAGTATTAAAAAGTTTTTGAGACTCCATAAAGAGCAGCAAGGAGGATTAGGGGGCTGGAGGCTGAAATAAGCAAAAACAGTGGCAGGAACTGGGCATGGCTAGTCTAGTGAGGAGGAGAACTAGGGGAGACATGATAATAATTGAGGGATTGCCACAAAGAAGAGGGGGTCAACCTATTCTCCAAAGCACCCAAAGGCTGGACAAATGGATGGAAACTAACGAAGGAGAGAAGCAACCTAGAACTAAGAAGAAATTTCCTGACACCCAGAACAAACCAGTGGGAACTGTTTGCCTTCAGAAGTTGTGGGTGCTCCATCACTGGAGGCTTTGAAACAGACTGGACAGCCATTTCTCTGAAATGATCTTGGGTCTCCTGCTCGATCGGGGGGTTGGAATAGATGACCTCCAGGGATCCTTCCAACGACGTTCCTCTGCAACACTCCTCTAGTGATGGAGAAACAGCCTTAATTTAAGAGAGGTTTTTTAAATCTTCTCACTAGAAGGAAAATTGCAGCCACCGGTGGGCTTAAATTTGGGGAGGGAAGGAACCTGCAGCTGCAGCTGACACGCTTCAGCCCAGTTGCTTCTCTGCTTCCAGGCCGTGGAAGGAACCGATCAGCCCGACTTGGTCCCGGACTCTCCTCCCACCTGCTGCCCACAACTCACCTGCCAGCGGCTGCTTCGACCCTGGGAAGAGCAGAAAAGCCGCTCTGCACACCACCTTCCTCCCATGAGTCCTCCGGAAGAGGAAGTTCCTCTGCGCTTCTCCTCTCTTCCCATACTTTCTAGCAATAGATGGTTTTAACTCTTTAAACTCAACCACAGAGCCCGTTTACTTTGTAGGCACAGATTTTGTCCTCTTGGCTTCCATCTCCGGATAGGAAACGCATGTCCCGTCTCTACCTAAGGCGTCTGCAAGGTGTTTTCACGGATTAAATGCTATCAAAATGTTTTGACTTCTAGCAACCGATCTTTGCAACTGAGCCAAGTGAAATAGTGAAATGTGATGCTACTTAGCTTCCGAAGATTAGCTATGTACTCAGCCCTAAAAGTTAATGGTTTTTTTTACAGACTTACAGAATAAGTTTTCTTGGGGATGTCTCTCATTTGAGATCAAGGCCACTCCACACCCCAAATCTTTCTGACTTATTTAATGTGGCTCTCAAGGACATGGCAATACCATCAGGAGAGATGCTCCAGGGGACCAATCTTCACTCCTGCAGGCCAGGGCTGCCCCCAAGAGCAACCAGCATGAAATTTGATTTTTTTTTCTTTTTTTTGTAAATTTTATTTTTCACAAAGAAATACAGATAAAACATATTTTTTGAAAGTAGCGTAAAACCCGGGTTACATTTCTTCGTACAGACACAAATTCAATTTCATTCTTATTTTTATGTTCTATTCCATATCTTATTATTGTTTTATATTTGCTACATAGCTTCTCCCCTCTTTTAATTTTCTCAATTTTATTTTAATTATCTCATCTCAATTCAAATCATTATATTTATACTTTTTGTCTGTCCTGTTTCAATTTCCATATTATCTTTTCTCATTAAACAGAGTTTCTCCTGTAGTTGCTGATTGGAGTAGGACACCTTTATATCTTTTAATTTTATCCATTAAACTCTTATTTAAGCTTCAATATATACCTTAAAGTTATAACATTCAATATAATGCATAACTTCCATTCGGATTCTGCTTGGTGCATTCTTAAAATACACACTATATTCTTTTTTAAAAAAGATTATAAATATATGTAGTTAAAACAACACATTCCATTCCAATTCAATTCTATCATTAATGTTAATATTCATTAAAATCTTAACTTCTTTAACATTACTTTTCAGTTAAATATCATAATTCTATGGGAACAGTTACAAGCTTTCCATAATTAATTCCCCCCCTTCACTTATATTTTATAAAACATTAATTAAAATGTTCCCGTCCCTTCCTAATTCAGTTCTCTCATTTATTTTATTTCATTTATTTTATTAACATTTCACTAGATTACAGTGACTATTTTATTCCTCATTTTAATCATACATTGTTTCCAATTTTCTAAAATTATTGCTATTACTAATATAACAATACAATCTTATGTACCTTTACAGAATCCCTTTTTCAGTTAAATTTTCACCCATTATCTCTAAATAGGCCCTGTTTCTCTATATCTTGTTTCTGTCCTTTGTAACTTCTTTTCCTTTCCTTCTTCCCTCTCTTCTTCTCTCTCCTCTTTTTACCCCCTTGTCTCTCTACCTCTACTTCCCACTTCTGTATTCCCCTTTTCTGTTGCTTTCCAGTATTATACTTATTTTTCAAATTATTTTTCTTTACTTTGGTTGTTTTTTTAAGTCTTAAATTCTCCATTCTGTTTCCCTCCTTTCCTTTTTCTTCCCCACATAGAATTACTTGTTCATTAAAGATGGCTTCTTCTTTGTCCCAGTCTTCTTATTTTGCAGACATTTCTTGTTGTTTCTCATAGTTCCAAATCTCCATTTCTAAGAATTGAAAAACGAAGTCAAAAGAACCTCTCCCTTCTTGTGCATCTTCTTTGTACTTTTTAAGTTCCATTTTCAATTCATCCAGAAGTAGTGCCATTGTATAAATTTTTAAACAACCACCCGATTGATTTTAGTCATTCAAATGCAATAACCAAGAATCCAAAGATCACCAAGTAATCCAAATACATGCAAGCTGTTGCTTTTTGCTTTTTTTTTTCACTTTCTCTTCCTGGGGTTCTACTATTTAGTTGTCAAATTTCAGTTAAAACGTATCTTTTAGAAGTCTTGTTGAAGTTTTACTGTAGATTCCTTTTAATTCCAGGCAGTCTCCTCCCTTTTTTCCAGATCCTGCCCTTTTATTCTTTTTCTCTCCTTTCCTGCTTATTAATTTTTTTTAGTGTCCAGAAATCTTTATTATCCCTTTGACATTTTATTTTATTTTCAGCTTAATTGCTGTTGATGTCAAAGTGGATTCCCCCTGCCACACTTTCTTATTTAAGTCTCTTAGTTGTCAGTATAGGGCAGGGGTGTCCAACCTTGGCACCTTTAAGACTTGTGGACTTCAACTCCCAGAATTCCTCAGCCAGCAAGTCTTAAAGGTGCCAAGGTTGGACACCCCTGGTATAGGGAAAGGGAGAGAAGAAGAAAAAACCAAACCTTTCCCTTTTCATTTTCCTTAGCTGCTTCAGAATCTTCTTTGGGAACAATGTTTTTTTTTTTAGTTTAAATTCCAAGGTACCTTAATTGTTGCTTTTGCAACTTAACCTGGTCAGCCAGAACTTTCACTTATCTTCCCCCTGCACATTCTTTTCCGGTCAAGTTCTTCTTTGAAGTGATCACTTCTGACCACCGCTGCAACCGCCTTCGGGAAAGGGAGTAATAGCCAGCTGAGGAGGAGAGATGCAGCTCTCCTCAACCCTGTTGGCAATCTCCCCCCTCTTCACCACCTCTATGGGGTGGCTTAGCCCCAAACCCAGCTGGCTCGGGGCGCTCCAGTGGCGAGCCCAGACCGAAACCACGCATGATCGCGGATTTCTGTCTGTCGCCGAAGAAGCTCGAACCGGCTCTCAAGGATTTAGGACAGGGCAATACCATCAGGAGAGATGCTCCAGGGGACCAATCTTCACTCCTGCAGCCAGGGCTGCCCCCAAGAGCAACCAGCATGAAATTTGATTCTTGAAGGAGGAAGTTGTTGTAACAACTGCTAAATGTTAAATGCCATATGTAAATTCTGTAAATTTACTTGCAGGGAAGTCTCCATTAGGTCACAGATAGAGGAAATTATACAGCAGGACCTAGAAAATGGGGGCTGACAAAGGGGACAATTGTCAATAGATGGTAGAAGAAATATTTGGAATGAAATGGAATAGAATAGAATGGAATAAATAGAATTACAGGGTTGGAAGAGACCTTGGAGATCTTTTAGTCCAACCCCCTGCTTAAACAGCAAACCCTGCCAGGAAATGGTTGTCCAATCTCTTTTTAAAAACTTCCAGTGTTGGAGTGTAGACAACTTCTGAAGGCAAGTAGTTCCACTGATTATTTGTTCTGGCAGTAAATTTCTCCTTAGTTTCTCTCATTTATTAGTTTCTTCTCCTGCCTTCAGGTGCTTTGGAGAACAGCTTAACTCCCTCTTCTTTGTGGCAACCCCTGAGATACCAGAACACTGCTATCATGTCACCCCTGGTCCTTCTTTTCATTAAACTAGACCTACCCAATGTCATGCCCCCATCGGGGACATGAGGGGAAAGGCAAATGGTTGACAGAGAGTGGGAGAATGACTCTCTTGGCTGTGGAGGAAATTGGGGAAGGGCAAAGTCAGGCTGGGCAGAGCAGGGAAGAGATAGAACAAGGGAGAGGGGTTCCACAGGAAGACCAAGGCCCATCCCCTCCTCATCCTAGGGCATGCAGGGAAGAACGCAGAAGAGAGCAATGTGGGTTGCATGGCTTATGAGGTAGGAAAAGGCCCAGATTCCCTTCACAAGGCTCACCTGGAAGTTTAAAGGAGAGGCAGTTGGGAGGGGTGTTTGCCAGGAACAAATGCTGAATTCGTCTAGTGTTGTGAGTTTAGCCTGCATTCCTAGCATTCCTCCTTTCTGTGTGAATTATTGACATGTGTCTGTGTGTTTATCTGCCTTGCTGGAATTATTGAACTCATTATCTTGCCCTTCTGGAGTGATTGATTGCAGTCAATCACTGCTTACAGCAATTGGACTGGAGTATCTGCAGTCAGAGGCTGTTGTAGGTTCGTGGGAGAGCTTTTCTTCAGGCCGGAGAGTAATAGGGACGTTGGGGGCAAAGTTGGAGCAAATAGGGACTCATACCTATTTTATGACTATGTTGCCTTTGTGCCTGCCCTGGGTCATCACACCCTATTCCAGCAACCCTTCTTTATGTTTTATCTTCCATCAGTCATCATATTTCTTGCTCTTCTCTGCACTGTTTCTAGAGTATCAACACTTTTTTTACATTGTGGTGACCAAAACTGGATGCAGTATTCCAAGTGTGGCCTTACCAAGGCTTTATAAAGTGCTATTAACACTTCACGTGGTCTGTTAATGCAGCCAAGACCTGGATTGGATTTTGTGTCAGCTGCAGCACACTGCTGGCTCATATTTAAATGAATGTCTACTACAGGCCTGTCAAACTGGCAGCAGGCGGGCCGGATGTGTCACGTGCAGGCCACACCCACCACAACTCTGCAAAGGCAAAAAAAGTCCCAGTGCGTCATGATGTGTCATGTGATGCAATCAAGTTTGACCCCCCATAGTCTACTAGGACTCCTAGATCTTTCTCACAGTTACTACTATTTCTAAATGTATTTTAAATAGAAATACAATACATTTTTAAACAAACAAAAAAATAGAATATCCTACCAAAGCACATGACTGACTGATCACCAGGCTAACTTTATTAGGACACCCTACGCTGCCATTTTTAATGCAGATTTAGTAAGAGTTGGATTGTGATAGTGGCCTTTTAGCTATCGGATCTAAGCTCTGTTTTATGGAAGAAGCTGAAATATAAGAACCTCAACATATACAGGTAATCCTCAATTTACGACCACAATTGAGGCCAAAATGTATGTTGCTAAGTGAGAAATTGATTAAGTAATTTTTGCCCCATTTATGACTTTTCTTGCCACGTTTATTAACTGAATCACAGTGGCTAAGTGAATCCAGATTCCCCATTGACTTTGCCCCAGGGAGTGTAGGAGGTGCTGCACAACTGGCACCGGGTATGCATTTTGCTGCACGGCCTGGTTCAGAGTGGTTTTATAGTCAGCACAGATTCTCACCAACCCATCTTGCTTAATTCGGGTGACTATTGGGGTCTCCCACTTGGCGTAGTCAACTGGCTCAAGGACTCCCTGAGCAATTAACTTATCTAGTTGCTCCTCTACCATGGGCTGGAGAGCAAATGGGACTCTCCGTGGCTTTAGTCGGACAGGGGCTATGTTGCGGTCCAGATTAAAAGACATTGGGGGTCCTATGTACTTGCCCAGTTTGTCATTGAATACGTCACTGAAGTCATGTTCTAGTGCTGCCAAGTGATCTTCCCGGGGTGTGTGGGTGGTCCCCAGGGTGTGGATACCTGTGATGTGAATCTGAAGAGGTTTGAACCACTCTCGTCCCAGCAGGCTCGGCAGGTCCCGGTCTATTATGGTGAGAGGTAGGGTCCCTTGGAAATTGCCGTATTCTGTCTGGACAGGCTTTTGGCCCAGGACAGGAATGCGGTAGCCCTTGTAGTCCTTCAATATGATCTTTTGTGGCTCCAGCTGGTCGTGCCATATGTGGGGTTGTAGTTTCTTGAGGGTGACCCATGAGATCATGGAGATGTATGACCCCCGAGTCTACCTCCATCTGGCATGGACTGCCTTCAATGCTTATGGTGGCCATGATTTTGTTGGCTTCATATGCATCAGTTCGCCTCACCTGGGTCTGAGTGTAACCTACAAAGGTGTAGTGCGCTTCTTCCTCCCTGGAGTCTTCTCTCCTTTTGAATTTCCTACCGGGGTTCTTCCAGAATCCTCCTTGGTGGCCATATTGTCTGCTGGGGGAGGATGTTCTCCTGGGTTGTCTTTTGGCCAGTTGGCTGGCTCTGCATGCCTCTGCAATGTGTTCCCTTTGGTCACAATGCCGGCAGATAGTGTCCTTAAAGCAACATGCAGAGCAGTGATGATTGCCTCCACACACCCCACATGGCTTGGTCCCTTGCTTCCCAACTGGCTTACTAGACCTCACTCTGTGGATGTCCTCCTCGTCCTCATCACTGGCTCTGGAATTGGAGGTGTCTCGGGCCACCCAGCAATCAACCTGGGTGGCGTGTACTTTCCTTTTATTTGTGGGGCGGAACTGTCTGAGGTTTCTGCACCTTGTGCCTTGTCGATGGCTTCCTTGAAGGGGATGTCCTCTCGGGCCAGCAAGTGCTTCTGGACGGTTAGGTCCCTCATTCCAAGGATGAGCCAATCCTGGATCATGTCCTCGGCATCAAGGAACTTGCAGTTCTTCGATAGCTTCTGAAGCGCAGCCACAAATGCATTTATCGTCTCTCTCTCTCTCTGGCTCCGCATGTAGAATTTGTGGTGGTTTGGTAGGTAGGAGGGAGTCAGGTCGAAATGCTCCTTCAATGCTCGCTGAAGCTCATCCCAGGACACATTATCTAGCTCATTGGCCATGAGGGCTTCGGCCAGTTCATAGAGCTCCGAGTTTCAATAGGTTAGAAATAGAGCCCTTTTTTTCGGTTGCTGTCTGAATCCATTGACTTCCAGATGTAGTTTGAATCGGCCCATGTAGGAGGACCATTTATCCTTGGATCGTAGGGGATTAGCATCGGGCAGTGGGCCATGTTGTCTGATGGGTCACGATTGTTGCAGCGGTCAGTCATAATGGCTGTGGAGTCCCACAAGGTTGTCTTTTGTTCTTTCCTCAGTATCCCATCTTCGTCACCACTGTTAAGTGGGTGCACAGAGTGAAGAGGCAGGACACAACTCTCGCAGGTAACTTCTTTATTAGGATTGTGTATTTATAAAACACAAGCTGCTTATATAGGTGTAGCTGTCCAACATTTCAGCCACTGACAGGACTTTATTTCTCCCGTCAGTGGCCAGACCAATGAGTGGAGTCTGACATCAGACTCCACTCCTATGCCCATATTAGGTGATACTTAACAGACAACTTGACATGGCTAACTTGCTGCAGGGACAACTTGCTGTGGGAGTGAATGTGTGGACAGATTGTGTAGGCTTCATAGGCTGGTTATGGGTGTGTGGGCTGGTGTCCAAACCAGTTGGCAAAAGGCATGAAGTACGCAGGCAGGTGAGTGTGTGAGCAGAGCACAGGGGTGCTGGGTGAGCAAGCAGATTGGTGGGCAGAGTCCCTGTGTGTGCAGGCATGTGAGCAAGCAGGTGGGCAGTGCGTTGGTTTGGTGAGAGGATTGGCCACGCCACTATCAGCAGCAGCAGCTGGAAACATAGCCACCCACATACCTGCCGGCCAGCTGGTGCTCAGTTGGAGAATTGGCAAGACTCATGGCAAGGCAGTTCCCAGGGCACCCCTTGCCCTGCCCAGCACCTCTGATACGACAATGGTAATGCAGGCGCCATCTCCTACTGCCACCAATGTATTGGGCTCTGGCAGGGGCAGCCACGGTGAGCTGGGGGATGCCAGTTGTGACATCAGGATTGTCGCATCAGAGGAAAGTAAACCAGAAAAATAGTAGAGCAAACACGAAAAAAGATGCTTTGTGAGGGAAATAAACAGAAGAAATAAGGCAATCCCCTGTCAGATTATTATAATTTCCACTTTACTTTGTGGCCAGCACAATTCCAATCATCTTCTCTTCTAGAACAGAGCAATCACACACTACATAGTTCATTTTTGAGCTGGCAAAAGTTTAGCTTGATGTTATTTATTAAAATGCGTAAAATATGATTAACCAGCAAAATGGTCTTTGTTTCAAAAACCCAGTTACTTCTTAGGGGTTTTATTTTATTTTTGTTGGTCTTTTGTTTTTTTTGTTTCTTTTTGCAATATTTTTTATTAATTTTTTAAAAAACATCTCTTTGAGTGAACAATGTGTTTTTACATTACAATACAAACATGACCATGATTACATATTTAGCTTTCTTATCCAATTTCACATCATATCATTTTTCTTCTAATATTCTCATACATTATTTTACAATATGATCTACATTCTTAACCAGTTTCTATATTTGTTACACACATTTTCTTGTTTCTGTCATAACTGCAGGTTTTATCACATTATATTATTCCTTTCATTATTCAATAAAGTTCATCTTGATTTATATTATCGTCCCCTTTCATTGTTAATTCAATCTTGCCACCCATTTACCTTATACATTTTTCCCATTTTATTCCCTTTAGCCCATTATAAAAATTAATAATATAGCCATTTTTTAAATTATCACATTCTACATTAACAACAATAACCCCCTATCTACTATGTATCATATCTTTTATTTCTTAAAGAAAGGACCTTGTGAAACAACTCTGTTAAAATGCTGTCCAACCATAAATTGGAGGTGCATCAAGGTATTTAAATTTGTACTGGAACAGTGGAGGTTGTGTAAAGAGTCAGAACACACCCTTACAGCTGATTGATTAAAGAGATTTGGCTACTGCATGAGGCAATCTAAGCTGTGATTGGTTGCCCATGAAAAGGGGGAGTTTCCTTGTTTCCTGCCTTTTTGCTCTGTGTGCTCTCATTGTTTTACCTGATCGTGTTCCTGCTGTGTTGATTTTACCTCATCAGCTGCACAATTCCTTGACACAAATATCTTCCTTGTACCATCTCCCACCTTCTTATACTCTTGTGAATTAGAGAGGTTTTTCTCTGAGTCTCTTCCATAAGAATTAGCTGTGATGTGTTCGGCCAAATGGGATTATTCGCTTCATCACTGGAGGCTTTTTTTTTTTTTTAACAAACTTTATTCAGTTTTTTACATTAAAAAGAAAAATCTCTTTTTAGTGGACAACATATTTCCGGGTCATCACCTTTACGTACAAATATGACAGCAATTATACATTGATATATGCATACTTAATTCTATTATTACCTTTTCCATTCCAAATTTTCAGTAAGGAGAGAAACAAACACATTATTTCTAGCCTCTTTCATTAATCTCAATCGAAACATCTTTTTGTTTCATTTCAATTATTTCAAATATAATCCTTTAGTATTTGTTTGGCCATCCCAAAGAGGACGACTTAGCTGGACTAAGATTTGTGCAGGAGGGGAGAAAGAGGTGGATAACATCTGAGCTGGGACAACTGGGCAATATAACTAAATAAAAGTACCCCGGGATTAAGGTAATACAGAATTTTTAAGAAAAGAAAAGTGAGCGGCGAAATTACAAAGGAACAGAGAATATATATATATATATATTTTTGACAGCTAAATGGGGCCTCGAACCAGGAAAGGAAGAAGCTGGAATTAAAGATTTAATAAAATTGGACTAAAATAATTTGGGAATAAACAAGTATAAAACTAAAGCTGGACTTAAGATTGTTAAAGAATAATAATAACAAAGTTTACAAATTGGAGACTGTACTGTGCTGGAATATTGAAGTTAAAAAAAAAACTTAAATAAAAAAATAGGGGAAAAAGGTGAAGACTTTCTATAATGGAGAGTGTCACCTTTTGATAAAAACTTAGTTCAAATAAAAGGGAAAGCATCCTGTTTTTGAATGAACTGGTGTGGATATAACATTACAGAAACATTGAAACAAAGTAAGAATTTTAGAAAGTGAAAGCAGAACCAGAATAAAGGAAAAAGCAAGGAAAGATTGCTTGTGGGACTGATTGACGTTTTTGGTATAAACTCTGGACTGGAATAACTGAGAACCTTAAAAAACTGAAAGAAGAAAGAAGGAAAGTAAAAGTGGTTTCCTTTTGTGGACTTTAACGATCATAAAATATAATAATGAATGAAATCTCTTCGGGAATTAAAAATGGAACTTAAAAATATGAGAGAATTACTACAGGAAAGAGGCGAATCACTTTGCTCTGTGCTAGAAAAAATGGAAATGGCAATTGAAGAACAAGAAGAAAGATTTTCAGAGGAGGAGGAATTGACTCAAGGAGAAGACATTTTAAATAGACAATTAACACAAAGAACGCTACAAAGAAATGGGGAAAGAAGGAAAAAGTTGAGTTTTAAGAAGGCAATTAAAAGAGGGAATACCTGTGAAGTCAGGAAAGGCAGGAAGATTCAGCAGAAAAGGGGAAAGGAAGATATTAAGAAAGAGAGGGATATAAACTGGAATGAGAAAAGATATGGGGAAAAGAGGGGGAGGAGAAGCAGTAAGAAACAGGCATGTGAAAGAAAGAAACACAGAACTAGTAAAATGTTGAAAAGAAATTGTTTTTTCAGAGATAATGGTTGATGAATTAAAAAGGGGATTTTGCGGGGTGACAAGGGGTAATAAGAATATTTCTGCAATTAAAAATATTTAGAAAATAAGGTAATATAGATACTGATAATTCTTATTAAAGGGGGGGAAAATATGCTGTGGAATCCAATTGAAAAGAGGTAATGATTAATGGTTTATTGGGAATTAAGATGAGGGAATAAAGGTATATTCTAATCATTAAGGTGTCACACTCAAAATAGTAAAAGAGGGGAAACTTGTTCTTTTTTCTTTGTGTGTGTGTGTGTGTTAAAATTTGTATTAATTTAGAATTCATTAAAAAATGTGTAATGGAAAGGGAATATGACAGACTAAAGAACCAGCTAAATTAATAAGTTTAATATAGATTATTAAAAGCAAGGAGAGACATTGGTAACTTCATTATTACTACTATTAGGCAAATATATATTGTTTATTTTTATTTTTAAAATAAATATTAAGGATTATATTTGAAATAATTGAAATAAAAAGATGTTTAGACTGAGATTAATGAAAGAATTTAGAATCAAACTTTATTATTATTATTAGGCAAATACATATTGTTCATCTTTATGTTTAAAAACAAATACTAAAGGATATCACTGGAGGCTTTTAAGAAGAGACTGGACAGTCACTTGTCTCAAATGATATAAGGTTGGACTAAAAGGTCCATTCCAGATCTATTCTATTTCGGTGATACTGGCTCTGAGCTCTGTTGTGTGAAGGAATCTGGAATAAAATAACCCCAAAATTTATTGATTCCCTTTTCATTCAGGAACTCATGATAGCATAGGAAGCATTTCCTGGGTAGCATGCTGTAATTTACAGGATAAACATCCCCCGGACAGCCTACCTACATACTTTTTGCCTCTCGATATTCTGTAGCTCATGGAAGGCATATTTATGTCTGACCTAACACTGGATTGTAACTCGTGGCTTTCCATCTAGCATCCTTGAGCCTTACACCAGATGTTTGGTTTTGATGCCTTTTAAGTTAATCAAGTGAAGTCGTTTCCTTGGCTGCTTTTAGACCAAGGCCTGATAGGACTGTGCAAGGTTGCACAGATGGTTTCACACTTTAATGTGGGACTGGAAGTGAATATTTCCCAGTCTCTAACTTGGTGTCTTCAACACTACACCAGCCTGGATCTTTTTCCCCATAAAATCTACCCATTGAGCGGGTAGGGCTCCTCTCTGGTGTGAGTCCTTCCATGAATAACCAGGGAACTTTTCTGACCAAAGCTTTTGCTGCATTTGCTGATATGGCTTTTCTCCAGTGTGGATCCTCCCAGGCATAGTTTGCTTCCTCACAGGGTGAGGCCTGCATTACTGTCTGTCTTATGTGGCTGTCTAAATTACCTTTTCCTTCTCACTGACTTCCATATATTTCCCTTTTTTTTCTCAACTAGGAAATGATCCCCCTTGATATTTTGATAGGTTTCATCTACATACCATATTTTGTCTAGCTCAAAACTCTTTTCCTCATTTTTCCCACTTTGACTGTCACCTGCAGGGAAAGAAGAGTTTTGGGGTTCTCCAAAGGAACTGAGATTGCTGCCTTGGTTTGCTTTGCATTTCAATGCTGCTTGTGATTCTCAGTTCTCCACAGAGCTCTCTTTGGTATTTTTTTGCCTGTAAGATTCACATAAAAGGATTGCTTTATGATTTATAAAATGGCTATACAACATTAAAAAAAACAGCAAAAAGCATATACAATAAAACATGACAAAGATGCCATCATGCTAATTCAACCTCTTAATTTTGATTCTTTTTCAGTATACATGTCTAGTGAGCGCCACATTCAAATACCCATTCAATTTGGAAATTTACTTACTGACTTGGATCAATCATGAATTCATAGAACTGCAAAGAGATAAATATATCTGGAAGTGCTGGGGACAGATCATACGTATACACATATATGTGGGTACACTCACACTTTTTGATGTGAATGTAGTGCAACAGGATTAGGTGAGTGGGTGGGCGAAATGGTGAAATGATCCCAAGAGCCTCAGTAAGAGTTAAAGGACCATGTTTTCCCATGGAAGTCCACTACTCCAAATAAGAAATTATTTTCTTAAATAATGATTTTTTTAAAAAAGTTGTGGGTTAAGCACAGTTGTGCCACCTTAATCCATGGATGGCACATCATCAGGGAATCCTGTGTTTGTTTGCTAGATATGGAATTCAAAACAAAATTCCTGAAGGCAGCAGTGGCAGATCAGTTCCAAATTGTTGTCAAGAAAAGAACATGCCTATACAATTACAAGGAGTCCGTCTTAACATGGAGACTTTTTAAAACTCCCAACACAGAGGAAAATGCAGGCACCAGTTTTAAAGCATGAGCCACCAGTGGAATGAAATCTGAGGAAGGAAAGAATATATAGCAGCTGACATGTTTCAGCTTTGTTGCTTCTCTGCTTTTACACCCTGGGGAAACCGAAACAGCCCTACTTGATTCCGGCCTCTCCTCCACCTGTGCTTAGCTCACCTTTCAGCTGCTGCTTCCACCCTGGGAAGACCAGGAGGTCCACCATCCCTGCCTCCCCGCTATCAGCAGAGAGCAGGAAGGGGAAGCTCTCCTGATGTTGTTCTCTCCAAATCCTCTCTAGGAATCTACTGTTCAAATGTTTAAACTCCTTAGGCCTCAGTTACCAATGCTCTACAGTTGTTTAGCGTGGGCATTGCTCATCTATAGGGCACCATTTAGTGACATAAAGCTGAAAACCATGTTGTTCCATCCAGTGGTGGAATTCAATTTTTTTTTCTACCGGTTCTGTGGGCGTGACTTACTTGGTGGGTGTGGCTTAGTGGTCATGTGACTAAGTGGGTGTGGCTTAGTGGTCATGTGACTTGGTGGGCATGCTTGGTGGTCATGTGACTGGTTGGGCATAGTTTGGTGGTCATGTGACTGGGTGGGTGTGGCCAACTCAATGTCACTCACATCAAGGGATGCCTCACCTGGCCCCTCCCCTCCCAGCCATTCCTTGTCACCCAGCCTCAACTTATCTATAGTTCTGTAAAAATGTTGTTCACCTTTTCTGACTTTATCTGCATACTATAGATGTACTTTCATGGACCACTGAAAGGAGGAAATGGCTCACATGCTTTACTGAAGAGTGTGATAGGCTACAGGCTTTTAAGGAGCTGCCAGAAAGAAGGGGGTCAATATATTTCCCAAAGCACCAGAAGGATGGAAACTGAACAGAGGGAGAAGCAACCTAAAAGTAAGGAGAAACTTCCTGACAATGAGAACAATTAATCACACTGGAAGTTTTTAACAAAGACTGGACAGCCATTTCTCTGAAATGGTATAGAGTGTTAGGAATGTTAGTCACCTAACAGTTGGGTTGGAAATATATAAACCAGGATAGACATTTAATACCGTCTCTTTAACGGAATGCTAAAATTGTAATTGGGTGTGTGTTGAGGTAATTCCCCATTAGGAGAATGAGTGCATACAGGGAGACATATTGAGAGAAATGTTTGAATAATACACAGCATACAGATATACTGTACAGTAAATGTAGGTTTTTACTTCCAGAAACATTTAAGCAGTCCAAACACAGTCCAAAGTCATTCACAGGTTAAATCAGTCAGTTTTCAGTCCAGGGATAATCTAATAACAAAGTCTAGTATCAAAAACAGTTCAATATCAGACTTACATCAAATCCAAGAATATCAGTCAATAGGAGGAACGGCAATACTCTCCAACAGAAGGAAACAGAGACTCACTCACACTCTCTTCTGAGACTAAGACTAAGATAACCCAGGTTGCTGGCTCCATCTTATGGCCGTTTGAGAAACCACACCCAATTAGTTTTGCATTTTCTTAAAGATAGTTTTAAAATGTTTATCCTGGTTTATATATTTCCAACCCAAAATAACCGTTAAGTGACTTATATTCCTAACAGTGTGGTTCCTCAAACGGTCATAAGATGGAGCCAGGAACATGGGTTGTTAGTTGTTCTTAGTTGTTCAATGTTTTTGGTTCTTGCATTTTCCCTATTGACTATTGCCTGATCGACATTCTTGGATTGCCATGAGTCTGTTTACTGAAGTGTTTATGATACTGGACTTTGTTTTTGGATTATCCCTTGACTGAATACTGACTGCTTTAACCTGTATGACTTGGACTATCTGTTGGACTTTGTTTACCTGTTTACTGGAAGTAAAACCTACATTTTACTATTCAGTGTATCTGTGTGCTGGTCGTGTGTTATTCAATACCACTCTCAGTACGTTTCCCTGAGAGCACTCATTCTCCTAACGGGGAGATTTTTTAAGTGTGCCCAATGAAATGTCATTCATTCATAGAATTTAGGACTGGTCAGATAGCAATGCAACAAATAAAGTAAGAGGCAGAAACCTAATTGCAGCTCACATCATCAGAGTCATAGAGTGCATGGGCTGATGTACAACTAAAACTGAAATTCTAAATTTATAATGAGGGAAGAGAAGCTGAGGAAGACAGATTGGTCACAGAGATACAGAATGCACAAAAGAGGGATTACAAGTTAACAATTGTAGTGTGTTAGAAACCCATTGTACGTGTGAAGTCCTCATCACTGACAGAGTTGGGAAATGAACTTTACATAACCTTATTATTAAATTCATTTATTATTAAACTTAATTGCTGCCTATCTCAGTTTGAGGCAACTCTGAGCGTTTTGCAACTCTTGCCATGCCCCAATATAGCAACACTGATAATACCCATTTTTTACATGTCAAATGTGTTGAACACTGGGGATCTACCACCCGTCCTGGAGCTTGACACATCTGAGAGGGCTGACCAGGGGTGCCAGGCATATCAGTGTACAAAAGATGCCCCTACACATTTCCAGATTGAGTGGGGTGGAACTAACTGGGATCTGGCAAGCATGAACATCATGATGTAGGAGAACATGGGAATCCAAACTGAACACGAATCTCAGGAGAAAGGGATGGGATGGATATACGAGGGAGGAAGTTGGGGATAAGGGAGACATACGGAAAGTAGGAACAGGGAAAGGCACGGGGGATTAGGCATGGGGCAGAAACACAGGGAGATATTGGTGGCTTTACGCGGATGTTAGGTAACCAGGGGCGCATAGAAGAGGCAAGGCAGTGGAGATACATAATGCGCTGAGAGGTAGCAGTTCTCAGTGCTAACTGAATCCGGGTTACCTGTTCTTGCCGATTGGGGCCGCATCACTGTTAATAAATTGAGCATGGCAACTCTGACAGGTAACGACTTTTTTATTCAGCGCAACTCCTCCAGTGCCCATAGGAGGCTGAGAGAAAGGTAGTGCTCTTCAATATCTTCATAAACCACTTAGATGAGGGAACAGAAGGGGAACTTACCAAATTTGCAGATATTAACCCACTGCATATGTGAAGTCCTCATCACTGACAGAGTTGCGAAATGAATTTTACATTACCTTATTATGAAATTCATTTATTATTAAACTTAATCACTGCCCACCTCAATTTGAGGCAATTCTGGGCGTCTTTTGAGTCTTGCCTTGCCCTAACGTTCATAGCAACACTGATAATACCCATTATTTACATGTCAAATGCTTCTGATAATTCTAACATAATGCATTTTGAAAAATGAGACATTTTCTATTGCACATTTTTTTTTCCTGATGTTAAGGTAGCAAAACAGAGAGGTTTGTCCCTCCTCTGCGTTATCAGTGTGTACAGTGTGGCAAAATAGCAGCCGCTTCCACAAGAAATAATTCCACAATAATAATTATATAATTTCTTGATTAACTTTTCATCCACCACTAACAGTATTTGATCAAATGTTGTTTGCTCTTTATAAAAGCCATATATCTTAACATCTTTTTCATATCTTGATTGCATTTGCATATGTGGCCACCATGATAAATCAACATCCTTTTTCTGTTGTTCTTTTTTAGTTTTTAGTTCCCCTTCTACAAAATATCTTTATACGTTATTTTTTTTTCAAGATTTACTAGTTTTGGGTGAACAAATGCTCATGATGTGCACTGAAGATGGTGTTTGATTTTGTTGTATGGGGTGAAATGACAATCAAGTAAACTAAACCAATGCTTCCATTTTCAAACATAATTCAAGCTATCAATCTCTCACCTACACATTCAATGGGCGATCACAAATGAAATTCAAGCACTCTTTAAATTCAATTACATTTCCTCATATTTGTGTGCAATATTTATTTGTGTGCAATAAGGGATGATTTCTGCTTGCAATCTGGACAGTTCAAAGATTTCTCCATGGCCAAATACTCTGATCTATCACAAGGTAGGAATTCTGACTGAAACTTTTCCTACAGTCAGGACATTCACAGGGTTTCTCTCCTCGGTGAGTTCTCCAGTATATCACAAGATTAGAAAGGTAACTGAAACTTTTCCCACAATGAAGACATTCAAAGAGTTTCTTGCCTGTGTGAGTCCTCTAGTGGTTCACCAAGTTGGAATTCTGACTGAAACTCTTTCCACAAATAGGACATTCAAAGGGTTTCTCTTCTGTGTGAGTCAACTAGTGTTTCACCAGGCTGGAATTATTGCTAAAACTTTTCTCACAGTTAGGGCATTCAAAGGGTTTCTCTCCTGTATGTGTCCTCTGGTGCCTCATGAGGCTGAAATTGCAACTAAAACTTTTCCCAAAGTCAGGACATTCAAATGGTTTCTCTCCTGTGTGAGTCCTCTGGCGTATCATGATGTTGGAATTCTGGTTGAAACATTCCCCAAAGATAGGGCATTCAAAGGGTTTCTCTCCTGTGTGAGTCTTCTGGTGTATCACCAGGTGGGAATTGCGACTAAAACTTTTCCCACAAATAAGACATTCAAAGGGTTTCTCTCCTGTGTGAGTCCTCTGGTGTATTACCAGGTGGGAATTCTGTCTGAAACTTTTCCCACAGATAGGACATTCAAAGGGTTTCTCTCCTGTGTGAGTCCTCTGGTGTTTCACCAGGCTGGAATTATCACTAAAACTTTTCCCACAGATAGGACATTCAAAGGGTTTCTCTCCTGTGTGAGTCCTCTGGTGTATCACCAGGCTGGAATTCTCACTGAAACTTTTCCCACAGTCAGGACATTCAAAGGGTTTCTCTCCTGTGTGAGTCCTCTGGTGTCTCATGAGGCTGGAATTTGTAATGAAACATTTCCCACAATCAGGACATTCAAAGGATTTCTCTCCTGTGTGAGTCTTCTGGTGTTTCACCAGGCTGGAATTATCACTAAAACTTTTCCCACAGATAGGACATTGAAAGGGTTTCTCTCCTGTATGAGTCCTCTGGTGTATCACCAGGCTGGAATTCTCACTGAAACTTTTCCCACAGTTAGGACACTTGTAGGGTTTCTCTCCTGTGTGACTCCTCTGGTGTCTCATGAGGCTGGAATTTGTAATGAAACATTTCCCACAATCAGGACATTCAAAAGGTTTCTCTCCTGTGTGCGTCCACTGGTGTATTACGAGGTGGGAATTACGACTAAAACCTTTCCCACAAGTAGGACATTCAAAGGGTTTCTCTCCTGTGTGAGTCCTCTGGTGTATTACCAGTGTGGAATTGCGACTAAAACTTTCCCCACAAATAGGACATTCAAAGGGTTTCTCTCCTGTATGAGTCCTCTGGTGTATTACCAAGTTGGAATTCTGTCTGAAACTTTTCCCACAATTAGGACATTCAAAGGGTTTCTCTCCTGTGTGAGTCCTCTGGTGTATTACCAGGTTGGAATTTTCACTAAAACCTTTCCCACAGATAAGACATTTAAAAGGTTTCTCTCCTGTGTGAGTCCTTTGGTGTATTACCAGGTGGGAATTCCGACTAAAACTTTTCCCACAAATAGGACATTCAAAGGGTTTCTCTCCTGTGTGATTCCTCTGGTGTTTCACTAGGCTGGAATACTCACTAAAAGTTTTCCCACAGTCAGGACATTCAAAGAGTTTGTCTCCTGTATGAGTCCTCTGCTGTATCATGTTGGAATTCTGATTGAAACTTTCCGCACAGATAAGACATTCAAAGGGTTTCCCTCCTATGTGTATACTTTTGTGTCTCAAGATGTGGGAATTTGTAATGAAACCTTTCCCACAATCTTGACACTCATAGGGTTTGTCCTGCAATGAATCCTCTGATGTATTACAAAGCTGCAATTATGACTGGAACTTCTCCCAGTCAGGACATTGAAAGGGTTTTCTCCTTTTGATTCCTTTGATATATCACTAAGTTGGAATTACACCTGAAAGTTTTGCAACAATCAGGATATTCAAAACATTTCTCTCCTATGAGAGTCTTCTGGTATATCACAAGACTGGAATTTTGACTTTCCCATAATCAGGAACATTGAAAGGGTTTCTCTTCTGTGTGAGTTCTCTGGTGTCTCATAATTTCTAATGAAGCTTTTCCCACTATCATGACACTCATACAGTTTCTCCCTGGAGTCAATCCACTGTTGTATCACCAGACTGGAATTGTGATAATGCCTTGTTTAGTGGTGTTTTCATTCAAGCCATTTTCTTCCTCACAGGGAGAGGCCTATATTCCTGTCTGCTCCACATGGCTTTACTATTGACCTTTTCCTCCAACTGACTTCCAGATATGCTGAATGAAAAAGAATCTTCCTTGACTTTTCATGTAATGTATCCTTGGGTTGTGCATAATCTGCTTATTCTGGCTTGAAATCTTTTTTTTGTCTTTTGTCTAACAACTTCCGGAGGAGGAGGAGGAAGAGAATTGTGTGGTTTTCTGAAGGAAATGGAAAATATTTTGATTTCTGGCTTGATTCATTACCCTTTTCAATGTTGCTTGTTATTTTCAGTTGTCCTGAGTGTTCTTATTGCCATATTCTTTGTCTGTGAGATTCAAAGGAAAGTGTAAGATTGTTTATAAAATGTTTAGAGATGATGTGAAAAAAGAAAATATTACAATGAAAAAGCAAACATGCCCCAATACTAGAATAATCTCTTACTTATCTTATTTATGATTCATTCGACACATGGAAGACTACTGAGATCCATGTTCAAATATGCATTCAATCAAATTCTGTTGTTTAATTGGGTCAATCACAAATTCTTAGCAACACAAAGGACTATCATCAATTATAATTTGTAGTGCTGGGGATAGATTATATAATTGCAGACATATCCCTATAGAGAGAAATACAGATATACCCACCTACACATGTATTCATGTGAAAATCTATGTCTTCCAAGTCTGATAAAATGTCCCAGAATAATTACATTCAAACCTCCTGAGCTAAACTGAGACATGTGGGGGCTTTAACTGATGAAATGATACTGAAAGCTTCTGCAAGATTTGAAGCATTACTTTTGTGCATGGAAGTCCTGACCTGCAAATAAGAGCAAAAACACTGTCCATGAGTACTCTGGTGACATCCCCACTCAAGTAGTCCTCACTTAACCTACCACAATTAGAACTGATATTTGTGTCATTCAGCAGCTCTATCTTTAAGCATGATGTCACATGATGGTGCCAACTTGCATCTGTTCCTCTGTTGTTGTTAAGCAAATCATTGTAGGTTGTTAACGGCAATTCCATATGACTGTGGACTTGCAATTTCCTGCTAGTATACCCAATGATTTTGCTTGTGAGAAGCTAGCTGGGAAGGTCACAAATGGGGATCATCGGTGTGGGATGATGCGGCCATCATAAATGTGCAACTATGGGCAGAACCCAAATTGGTGCAACTTCTTTTCCTGCACCTTCAAAATCACAGTCACTGCTGACAAGCGGTCACTGAACAACTGCTAGGATTACCACAAATTTTGTGGATCAGGTGCACGTCTGCTTCTACTGTGGCAACTTTGAAGGCTCAGGGAAGAAGTGGTAAGTGAGGACTGCCTATGCAACCAAAGATGCCAAAAGGTCCTCAATAGTTTTTTAGAAAGTGCTGGATTAAGCACAATCAAACCTGGTTAATACATGGATGGGACAGGAAATACCATACTTACTGGCAAGACATGGAAGTAAAAAAACTTGTAAATTGCATCCACCTGTCATTTTCAGTACATGTGTGGATTACATACTATATCAAGAGAAAAAGAAGTAATGGGAGTCAAGAAGTAATGGGAGTAATGAACTACCCTGATATCAACTGGGAGACAGACTCTGCAGGAAGTAGGAGATCGAACAGATTCCTAACCAACTTAGCGGACAACTTTGTCACCCAAAAGGTAGAAGAGGGAACTAGAGGAAAAACTGTATTGGACCTAATTTTTACTAGTAGAGAAGAAATGATAGAGGCAGTTGAAGTTGCCAGAACCTTTGGTGAAAGTGACCACGTCATACTAGAATTCAATATTACTTAAGAAATATTCCAATATTACTTAAGAAAAATTCCTTTTCAATTTCTACAATTTATTTTTTTCAATTTTTCAATTCCTGGTTCCAATTTTAAGTCTTCTTTTTTCCTATTTTTAAATATCATTTTTAATTTAAATTTCTTTTTCAATTTTTAAATCTTTTTCAATTTTTCAATTCTTTTTTCAATTGTTTTTATAAAATTCCTTTTTCAATTTTTCATTTTATCTTTCCATTTAAATAACAGTTTACTTATTTTAATTGTTTAGAAATTTTTAAATTCTTAATGATCTAAACAGTGGTGGGATTGGAATAACTTAACAACCAAGTTTTCTGGCTGTTGTACAAAAGAGAGATTACAAGTTAACAAATTGTAGTTCGTTAGAAACCCACTGTATGTGTGAAGTCCTCATCACTGACAAAGAGTTGGGAAATGAGCTTTACATTACTCTATTATTAAATTCGTTTATTATTCACGTTGTGGTGAATTGGCTCAAAGGAACGGGGCTCCATTCCGATGGCCCGAATTTTCCTGTGTGGAGGCTCTTAAAGGGCTGCTTGAATCCTGGAGGGATCAACAAGAGAAAGGGGAAGCTTCGGAGAAGGCAGGGAGAAGGCGATCTCCCAAATGGACGAGAAGAAACCTCTGAACTCCAGCAGGAAAGAAATCGGCTGGCAATGGCGGCTCCAGAGCTGTGACAACCAGAAAGGCAGCAGGAAGAGAAAATAGAAGGCAACACTTCAGAGACAGAATTAGAATTAGAATTCTTTATTGGCCAAGAATGAGTGGACACACAAGGAATTTGTCTTGATGCAAATGCTCTCAGTATACATAAAAGAAAAGATACACTCGTCAATAGTCAAGAATCATAAGGTACAACACTTAATGATAGTCATAGGGTACAATAAGCAATCAAATCATACTAGGAAACTGTCAATAAAAATTGTAAAGATACAAGCAACAAAGTTACAGTCATACAGTCACAAGCGGGAGGGGATGGGTAATAAGGAGTGATGAGAAGATTAATAGTAATCGTAGTGCAGACTTTGTAAATAGTTGGACAGTGTTGAGGGAATTATTTGTTTAGCAGAGTGATGGCATTCGGGACAAAAACTATTCTTGTGTCTGGGTGTTCTGGTGTGCAGTGCTCTATAGCGTCCTTTTGAGGGAAGGAGTTGAAACAGTTTATGTCTGGGATGTGAGGGGTCTGTAAATATTTTCACAGCCCTCTTTTTGACTCATGCAGTATACAGGTCCTTGATTGAAGGCAGGACGGTAGTATTTTTTTTCCTGCTGTCCTAAACATCCTCTGAAGTCTGTGCCTGCCCTGATGGGTTGCAGAACCAAACCAGACAGTTATAGAGGTACAGATGACAGACTCAATAATTCCTCTGTAGAATTGTATCAGCAGCTCCTTGGGCAGTTTGAGCTTTCTCAGTTGGCGCAGAAAGAACATTCTTTGTTGGGCTTTTTTGATGATGTTTTTGACGTTAGGTGTCCATTTTAGGTCATGTGATATAGAACCTAGAAATTTGAAGGTCTCTACTGTTGATACTGTGTTGTCTAGTATTGTAAGAGGTGGTAGTATGGGAGGGTTTCTTCTAAAGTCTACCACCATTTCTATGGTTTTGACTGTGTTCAGTTCCAGATTGTTCCATTACACTATGAGGCAAGTTGTACAACCTCCTGATTGTATCCAGATTCGTCGTTGTCTCGAATGAGACCAATCACTGTTGTGTCATCTGCAAATTTCAGTATTTTAACAGATGGATTGTTTGAGATGCAGTCATTGGTATATAGGGAGAAGAGAACTGGAGAAAGCACACAGCCTTGGGGGGGCCCCTGTGCTAATTGTACAGGTATCAGATGTGATTCTGCCTAGGACCTGCTGCTTCCTGTCTATTAGGAAGCTTATGATCCACTTACAAGTGTGTTACCGCTAGCTGGTTTAATTTAGTTAGAAGAATGCCTGGAAAGATGGTATTGAATGCTGAAAAATTGTGAGAAAAATGGGGGTCCAGAAATAGTAGATCAGTTTTTGATCTGCCAGATTGGGAATTATAGTATACAGCAGCAGCCCTTACATGGATTGAAGATAGGGTAACATTGAAAAATAAAAGAATATTGACAATTGAAGGACATGACTTACTATTAGGGTGGCACACATTTTTATGGACTGCTTGTTTTGGACTTTGCTTAAACGTTTATTGTAAGTAAAAACCTACATTTTACTATACAGTGTATCTGTGTGCCATTTGTGTGTTATTCTTCACCACTCTCACTACATCTCCCTGTGTGCACTCATTCTCCTAACGGGGAATTACCTCTACAGGATTCATAGAGAACTATCAAAATTAGATAACATACTACAAGGTCCAGAGGAGAAATTGATTAAAAAGTATATAATTATTTCTTGGGCTATAAGATGGAGGAAGAGAGGGTTAAAGAAATGATGATAGTTTGGGCGAAAAATTTTGACTACACGATAGAATTGGAGAAATGAGAAAAAATGTGGGAAAAGAATTGTAAATTGACGATGTTGGCAGCATATAGAGAAAATTTATACAAAATGTTCTACAGATGGCACCTACCCCCTGCTAGATTAGCAAAAATGTTCCCAAACAGATCATCTGAATGTTGGAAATCCAAACAAAAGCAAACAACATATTACCATGTGTACATGCCCTGTAGCAAGAAAATACTGGATAAGGACAAAAAAATGGATAGAAGAAACATATAAACAACAAATTGAACTAAGACCGGAGACTTTTCTATTAGGTATAATAAGGAAAATATGATAAGAAAACAGAATATCTAATGCTACATCTATAAATGGCAGCAAGAATAACTTACACACAAAATCTGGAAAAAGATAGTATGCCACTAGAGGAAAATGTGATGTGCAATGCATTGTATGCTAAATAATAGATATAGATGAATAGAGAAGATGACAATAGGATAATAAGGCAAAGGCTATAGTGGACAAAGATAGATTAAGGAATATAGACAAATGTACAGATAGTTAAGATTTATGTAAAAGTATGTATACTGTCATGGAAATGTTGCAATGAATGGAAATGATGTATATAAGAAAAATTGTTTAATAAAAATTAATTTTTTAAAAAAATCTGTTATTATTAAACTTAATTGTTGCCCATCTTAGAGTCTGAGGCAACTCTGAGCAACTTTTCTTGCCCTAATGTTCATAGCAACACTGACAATACCCTTTTTTACATGCCAAATGTTTCTGATAATTCTAACATAATGCATTGTGAAAATTGAGACATTTTCTATTGTACATTTTTTCCTCATGTTAAGGTAGCAAAAGAGAGAGGTTTGTTCCTCTTCTGTATTATCAGTGTGGGAAAATGGCAGCCACTTCCCCAAGTCCACCGCACGACCCAAGGATGAATCTGAGGCCCACTGAAAATGGTGGCTGCTTCCAGGACACAGTACTGAGGTTCAAGAATGCGTGTCCTTCCCTCCCTCTGCAACATGAGGATCAGAGATCTTCCAAAGATAAGGAGGAGGAGGGTATGAGGCCTGGTGGGGTGGTAATCAGGCCTGAGGACTGCAGGGACCCAGCAGGAGTGAGGAAAATCCTATGGGGACCCTGGGGAGCAGAGGGAAGGGGCAGGGATGGGAAACAGAACATAGGGAGTTTTGGAGGGTGGGGGAGCCCCAGGGATGCTTGTGGCAGGCAAGCCTAGCCCTGCTCTAGGCCTCTAAGAGTTTTCCTCAGCCCTGAAGTAGCCTGTACGTTGCTTAGCAACTCACACATTTGATTAATGGCTGCTTCAGGGAAAGCAGGGGGATTTGGATAGTTAAGGAAAGCCGTCCCACTTAACAGTCATTGCAACATGCAACTATAATTGCAAGGCCCATAATAGTTGTATCTTGAGGATTACTTTTATGCTGGCTGGGGAATTCAGGGGCTCAAAATCTGGGCGAAATCAAGGTACAAGGCTGAAAGTCCACATGTGGGAATTTCATAATCAACATACAAAAAAGCTCCACCCAAAATTCCTTTTTGAGGAATTCTCAACTTCTGGAAAAGGAAATATCCAGAAGCTTCTGCTGATAGCCAGAAACTAGTAGTTAGCCATTTTACATTTTCCTTTTCTCTCCACCTACAAGTTTAATCCTGAGAAATGTTTGAGTAAAATGAATCAGGCCAAAATACAATCAATCAATTTCTCACTTACACTTTCTTTTTAAAAGATATATATATTTATATATAAAAGACAGACTAGAAATAAACATTAAACAAGAAAATGGTAAGAGAATCCCTGTCTGACCTCGATGAATATAAATCACGGAACCTGACGGATTATATCCCAGAGCGGGACAAAACCAAAGGCACAAGTATAGATTAGGCTAAACCTGGCTCCAAAATAGTAACTGTGAGAGGGACTTTGGAGTCTTAGTGGACAATCACTTAAGCACAAGTCAGCAGTATGCAGCAGAAGCCAAAAAACTAATGCAATCCTTGGTTATATAAACAGAGCCATAGAATCAAAATCACGTGACATATTAGTACCACTTTATAAAGTCTTATATTATAAAGTCTTACCAAAAGACTATACCTGGAATACTGCATCCATTTTTAATCAGTGCATTACAAAGAAGTTGAGACTCTGAGAAAAGTGCAAAAAGGAGCAACTAAGATGATTAAAAGACTGGAGACTAGCAGGACAAGAAACAATGGATGGAAACTAATCTAGACTTGAACACTGGGCCCTATTTAACACAGTGAAACTCAATGGAGAAAAAAACCCCAAGGTTTTACACTTAAGCAAGAGAAACCAAATGTACAGGCACAAAATAGGTGGAACATGGCAGTATCTATGAGAGGGAACAATGAATCCCAGGGGGCAATCATTTAAATGTGAGCTAGTAGGGTGTTGCAGTGGCCAAAAAAGCCAATGCAATCTTAGGCTGTATTAACAAAGGGATACAGTCAAGATCAAGTGAAGTGTTATAATGCTTTGGTAAGGCCACACTTGGATTACTGCAACCAGTCTTGGTCACCAAGTATTATAAAGATGTTGAGACTCCATAAAGAGCCCACAGAAGAGCAGCAAGGATGATTAGGGGGCTGGAGGCTGAAACAAATAAAGAACAGTTGCAGGAACTGGGCATGGCTAGTCTAGTGAGAAGAACAACTAGGGGGTGACATGATAGTGGTGTTCCAATAATTGAGGGGTTGCCACAAAGAAGAGGGGATCAATTTATGCCACCAGATAAAGACTGAATGCACCAATTATCACATTAAACAAGAGGAAAACCTTCTACGCACCAATTCCACCTGCGCTTCCTACAATTTTGTAAACAACAAACTAAAAGACTCAAGGTCCATCCCACCCTTGAAAGGACCTAATGGTAAAGACTGCAAGGACGACACTATTAAAGCCAACCTCTTTAACACATTCTTTGGCTCAGTATTTATAAACAGCAATGGATCATGCCCAGTATTTCCTAGTTGAACCACAGACAACTACAATGATCTAATACATATCGATATTACAGAAGACAATGTTGAAAAAGCACTACACAATCTAAAACCATCTCTACCTATTGGACCGGATGGAATCTGTGCAACCTTCTTTAAAAAGCTATCCACTGCCATAGTCCTACCTCTAAGCATAATCTTTGAGAAATCTTTCAGGACCAGCTCCTTGCCAAAACTATGGTTACTAGCCACGGTCATTCCTATCTTCAAAAAGGGAGACCCCAGCCTACTTGAAAATTACAGACCAATCTCCTTATGCTGCGTCACCTGTAAAGTCATGGAATCGATTATTAACCAATCCATTACCCTCCACTTAGAGACAAACAACCTACTCTCTAATAAGCAATTTGGTTTCACGAAATCTGCAACTCTTACACTGCAAAAACATATGGACTACACAACTCAATCAGGGCAAAGCAATAGACATAATCTACATAGACTTCTGCAAAGCCTTTGATTCAGTGGTACACAACAAACTACTCCTAAAACTAAATCTTATGGTATCTCTGGACACCTTCATAAATGGATAGAAGCATTCCTGTCAGACAACAAATGGTCAAAATTGGGAGCATCTTATCAATTCTGAACCTGTCAACAGTGGTGTCCCCCAAGGCAGTGTTCTAGGACCAACTCTCTTCATACTCTACATAAATGACCTCTGTGATCGTATTAAGAGCAACTGCATTCTTTTCGCTGATGATGTAAAGCTATTCAACACCACCAATACTGCTACCATTCAAAAAGACCTTGACTATGTATCAGAATGGTCAAACAAATGGCAACTTCAAATCTCAACAAATAAATGCTCTGTCTTACAGATTGGCAAAAAAAATCAGAAAATAGAATACAAGCTGAATAGTCAAGATCTTGTTGATGATCCAAACTCAGTCAAGGACTTTGGAGTACTCATCTCTAATGATCTAAGTGCTAGAGCCCACTGTAACTACATAGCCAAAAAGGCATTAAGAGTTGTTAACCTAATCCTACATAGCTTTTTCTCTTGTAATATCACACTACTAACTAGTACATACAAAACATTTGCTAGACCAATACTTGAATACAGCTCATCAGTCTGGAACCCGCATTACGTATGTGATATTAATACAGTTGAGAAAGTCCAGAAATATTTCACAAAAAGAGTTCTCCACTCCTCTACCCGTTGCAGAATACCTTATGCCACCAGACTTGAAATTCTAGACCTAGACAACCTAGAACTATGTTGCCTAAGGTCTGATGTAATATAATATATAAAATTATTTATTGCAATGTCCTATCAATGAATACTTTAGCTTCAGCCATAACAATACAAGAGCACACAATAGATACAAACTCAAGGTTAACTGTACCATACTTGATTGCAGGAAATACGACTTCAGCAACAGAGTGGTCAATGTCTGGAATACTCTACCTGACTCTGTGGTTTCTTTTCCAAACTCCAAAAACTTTAACCTTAAGAGTGTCTACTATTGACCTCACCCCTTTCCTAAGAGGTCTGTAGGGGGCATGCATAAGAGCACCAACGTGCCTACCCTGTCCTATTGTTTATTTTTATTTTTCTTCTATGTATCTATTTCATGTATTCATAACTATGTTTATACTTATACCTGTTATCTTATAATTACTTGACAAAATAAATAAATAGAAAAATAAAAAAAAAATTCTCCAAAGCACCCAAAGGCAGGACAAATGGATGGAAAATAACGAAGGAGAGAAGCAACCTAGAACTAAGAAGAAATTTCCTGACACCCAGAACAAACCAGTGGGAACTATTTCCCTTCAGAAGTTGTGGGTGCTCCATCACTGGAGGCTTTGAAACAGAGACTGGACAGCCATTTCTCTGAAATGATGTTGGGTCTCCTGCTCGATCGGGGGGTTGGAATAGATGACCTCCAGGGATCCTTCCAACGACGTTCCTCTGCAACACTCCTCTAGTGATGGAGAAACAGCCTGAACTTAAAAGAGGTTTTTTAAATCTTCTCACCAGAAGGAAAACTGCAGCCACCAATGGCCTTAAATTTGGGGAGGAAAGGAACCTGCAGCAGCAGCTGACACGCTTCAGTCCAGTTGCTTCTCTGCTTCCAGGCCGTGGAGGGAACCGAACAGCCCGACTTGCTCCCGGATTCTCCTCCCACCTGCTGCCCTCAACTCAACTACCAGCTGCTGCTTCGATCCTGGGAAGAGCAGGAAAGCTGCTCTACACACCACCTTCCTCCCATGAATCATCCGGAAGAGGAAGTTCCTCTGTTCTTCTCTTCTCTTCCCATCCTTTCTAGTAATACAGTACTTGATGGTTTTAACTCTTTAAACTCAATCACCGAGCCCGCCTACTGTAATGTCAGCTTTGTAGGCATAGATGTTTTCCTCTTGACTTCCATCTCCGGATAGGAAACGCTTGTCCCGTTTCTACCTAGGACGTCTGCAAGGTGTTTTCACGGATTAAATGCTATCAAGATGTTTTGACTTCTAGCAATCGACCTTTGCAAACTGAGCCAAGTGAAATAATGAAATGTGATGCTACTTAGCTAATGAAGATTAGCTATGTACTCACCCTAAAAGTTCATGACGTTTTTATTTTACAGAATTACAGAATAAGCATTCTTGGGGGTGTCTCTCATTGGAGATCAAAGCCTCTCTACACCCCAATTTTTTATGACTTATTTAATGTGGCTCCCAAGGATTTAGGACATGGCAATAGCATCAGAGGAGCAGCTCCAGGGGAGCCAGCTTCACTCTTGCTGGACAGGGCTGCCTCCAAGAGCTCCCATTCCTGAAGGAGGAAATTGTATGACAACTGCTAAATGTTAACTGCCACGTGTAAATTCTGTAAATTTACTTGCAGAGAAGTCTCCATTAGGTCACAGATAGAGGAAATTATACAGCAGGGCATAGAAAATGGAGGCTAAGGGGACAAATTTCAATATATAGTAGAAAAAATTTCTTGAATGGAATGGAATAGAATAGGAGGGTTGAAAGGGACCTTGGAGGAAACCTTATACTATTTCAGACAAATGGTTGTCCAATCTCTCCTTAAAAACTTTGAGGGTTGGAGCATACACAACTTCTGAAGGCAAGTTGTTCCACTGATTATTTGTTCTGTCAGGAAATTTCTCCTTAGTTTCTCTCCTTGATTAGTTTTTTTTCCTGCCTTCAGGTGCTTTGGACAACAGCTTGACTTCCCCTTCTTTGTGGCAACCCCTGAAATATCTGCTATCATGTCACCCCTGGTCTTCCTTTTCATTAAATTAAACATACCCAATGTCATGCCCCCATTGGAGTCTGAATCTGAGGGGGAAGATGAACAGCTGACAGAGAGTGGGAGAGTGGCTCCATTGGCTGTAGAGGAAACTGGGGAAGAGCAAAGTCAGGCTGGGCAGAGCACTCATAAGAAAACTGATAACATAATTCTGTAAAACCTTCATGAACTTTTAGGGCTCAGCATGTAGCAGATAATAGATAACAGATAACAGAAAATCAGAGTTGGAGGGCACCTTGTAGATCATCTAGTCCAACCCCCCACCCAAGTGGGAGACCCATTTCTGACAAATGGCAGTCCAATCTCTTCTTGAAAGTCTCAAGTGATGGCGCTCCCACAACTTCGGAAGACAAAGCTGTTCCATGGGTTGATTGTTTTCACTGTCAGAAAGTTTCTCCTTATTTCCAGGTTAAATCTCTCCTTGTTCAGTTTCCATCAATTATTCCTTGCTGCAGCCCTTCAAATATTGGAAGACTGCTAGCATGTCTCCCCTGGTCCTTCTCTTTACTAAACTAGCCATGCCCAGTTCCTGTCACCTAATCTTCGTAAGCTAATTAGCCTCATATTTCACTATTTCACTTTGCTCAGTTGCAATGATCGGTTGCTGGAAGTCAAAAACGACTTGATAGCATTTAAACACTGAAAACATCTTGCAAACACCTTATGTTCTAGAGGCCGGAGAGGCATGTTTTTCTTTTTCTTTTTTCTTTTTTTAATTTTTTTTTATTAAGTTTCTTTTGTTACATCGTAAAACATGGTATCAACAACGTTCTTGGTATCTATACAGGTTTTTGGTTTAAATATCATAATACATTATATTACATTTGTCTTCTACTAAATAATAGCTTTAACTATGATTACTATTCTTATATCTTTATAAAATTTACAAAATTTTGTTTTACTTTCTTAAGGGTTGTTTCAGTTAGAATTTTTGTCTCACTTCTTAGGAGAAGCGTGTTTTTCTGCCTCCTATCTGGAGATGGCGAAGGCGATCAGGTAGACAACATCCGTGCCTGAAAAGTGCACAATACAAAACTTTATTATACATAATAAAGGAGTTAAAACCATCGAGTACCATATTGCTAGGAAGGATGGGAAGGGAGGAAAAGCGCAGAGGAACTTCCTCTTCCAGATGCCTCATGGGAGGAAGGTGGTGAGCAGAGCAGCTTCTGTGCCCTTCCCAGGATCGAAGCAGCAGCTGGCAGGTGAGTTGGGGGCAGCAAGTGGGATTAGAGTCCGGGAGCAGGTCGGGCTGTTTGGTTCCCTCCACGGCCTGGAAGCAGAGAAGCAACTGGGGTGAAGCATGTCACATCCACAATGTCTAAAGGCATGCTATTCTATTGGTGAATTGTCCTCACTGTCAGGAAGTTTCTCCTGAATTCCAGGTTGCTTCTCTCCTTGATTAGTTTCCATCCATTTATTTCTTGTCCTGCCCTCTGGTGCTTTGGAAAATAAATTGATCCCCCCTTCTTCCTGGCAGACTCTCAAGTACTGGAATACTGCTATCATGTCACCCCTACTTTTTCTTTTCTCTAGACTAGCCAAACCAAAATCCTTCAACCATTCTCCATATGTTTTCATCTCCAGGCTTTTAATCATCTTGCCTTCTTTGCACTTTTTCCAAAGTCTTAGCTTCTTTGTAATGTGGTGATTAAAACTGGATGTAGTATTCCAGGTGTGGTCTTACCAAGGCTTTATAAAGCGGTACTAATACATCACGTGATTTTGATTCTATGCTTCTGTTTCTATAACCAAGGATTGTATTAGCTATTTTGGCTGCTGCTGCACGCTGCTGACTCATGTTTAAGTGATCGCCCACCAAGACTCCAAGGTCCCTCTCACAGTTACTGTTTTGGAGCCAGGTTTCGCCTAATACTCATTTATATCTTAAGCATTTTATTCTAAAAGCACATATAAAAACACAATCTTATGTACCTTACAGAATCCCTTTTTCAATTAAATTTACCCATTGTCTCTAAATGAATTTTGTTTCTTTAAATCTTGCTTCCCGTCATTAAAACTTCTCATCCCTTCCTTTCTCCCTTGCTTATTCTTCTCCTTACCCTTTTTACCCCTTTGTCTCTCCACCTCCCTTTTCTTCTTATGCTTTCCCCCTTTCTGTTGTTTTCTAACCTTGTATCCACCTTTCAACTCATTTTTATCCTTTTTGGTTGTTTTTTTAGGTCTTAAAATCCCTTTTTTCATTTCCTCTTTCTTCTCCTCCCCAAATAGAATCACATGTTCATCAAAGATGGTTTCTTCTTTGTCCCAATCGTCCTGCTGCGCAATCGATTCTCCATAAGTACGTACCGCCATTTCTAGAGATTGAAAAAGAATGCCCAAAGTATCTTTCCAATCTTGTTCTTCCTTTTTATATTTTTGGTATTCAGTTTTGGATTCATCCAAAGATAGTGCCATTATAAAGAGGAAAATTTTTTCCCAAAACAACCACCCGAGTGTTTTTCAGCAAAAAAAAAAAAAAAAATTCCCAAAAGGTCCAAAGTCACCAAACAATCCAGATAAACTATTTCTTTTAGCACATTTTCCTTTCTTCCATTTCTTTTTCTGGGATTACTGTTAAATCACAAAGTTCCAATTAAAATATGTCTTTTTGAAGTCTTATTAATGTTCAAATGGCTCTTTAAAATTCTAGGCAGTCTGCTCCTTGTTTTCAAATTCTACTTCAATTTTTTTCCTCTCCCTTCCCGCTTGCAGCAAAAGAAGATTTTTCTTTAAATATTTAGAAATCCATATCCCCTTAGCATTAGCATAGTCTTTAGCATTTACCATACCTCCAATGCGGGTTTTCCGATTTCTCTCAAAGTTCTATCGCTGTTCCGTTTGGAAGGAGAGTGAAAAGACAAAAAGTTTTCCCTTTAATATCCATTCGCCACTTTCATAAGCTGGGAACAGTGTATCTTTACTAAGTATTAAATATCAGGATACTTTCACTGTTGCTTTGTCCCAGTCAGCAAAGATCACTTTCACTTCTTCACAGCTCCTGCTGCATTTTCTTTTTCCGGATGAGCTCTTCTGTGTGGTGGCCATTACAGACCGCCGCTCAGCTGCTTTTGGAGAGGGAGATTTAGCCGGCTAGGGAAGAGAGATGCGATGTCTCTCGTCCCTGCCAGAGCTCCCCAGTCTTCACCACCAGGACTTCCGGCTTGCAGCGCTTCGGTGCAGGCAGGAATCCGCGACTGTACGCAGTTTGTGCCTGTGT